>NC_044985.1:122883118-122950781 GCF_008728515.1 Papio anubis
CTCCCTGTCTCCAGGCAGCTTGGCAAAAAGCTGCATTCCATCCCGTCGCAATCCCTGGGGTCCATCTTGCTGAAAAGGCAGAGCTCTGTGCCCAGGTCATTCCACAGAGGAAGCCCCCGGGCTATTACAGCCCCTGCCACAGGATGCCTCTGACCAGTGCCAAGTCCAGCACGTAGGGGATACGGGAAAGTATTTCTTTCTTTTAGACATGTTGACCTATTTTTTTTAACTTTCGATTTAGTGCACTCATAGCATAACAATAAGGTGGGGGAAAATCTAATTTATAAACACCCACAATTCTCTCCACCCTAACAAATTGTATTCACTTTTCTCTCTTCCTTTCTAGCTATTGTACATGCATATATGTAATTGTTCCAGAGGCATAACCATGGTGCAAGTAGAAGCTTGCATTTTGCTTTTTTCAATAAACACATCCTAAAAAAAATTCTCCTTATTACTGTTTGGTCTTCATAATTATTTCAGAGAATGGGTGCAACCATTCCAGTGAGAAAATGCACAGTATTTACCTACACCTTACCCTGTTTGAATTTTGAGATTACTTGTAATTTTTCCTTGTATGGCCAATGTTGTAATGGGCATCTATGTATTAGGTTGGTGCACAAGTAATTACAGTTTTTGCCATTACTTTCAATGGCGAAAACCACAATAACTTTTGGACTAACCTAATACATAAACCTTTTCTTCTGTCTGGATTAGTTATTTACATATATATTGAATAATGAAATTTGGATCAGCTTTCCTGTGATGACTCAGACTCAATATGAAAATGACTGTAAACGTTCCAAAGACAGAAAGTCACAGTTGATTATTGCAGCTGGGCACAAAGGACACAGTGCTGATTTTGCTTTTTTATTCTTTTTTATAAATACAGATGAATACATGAACCATATATAAAATGAAGAATAATTGCTGGGTAATGTCAGTGGAAATGCAGAGGATGTGCCTTTGAAAATCATTTTTATATAAGCAGTGCAAACACTGACCAAAAAAAAAATAATAATCAAAATAAACTTTTCCAGAACTCTAGAAATTAACCAAAGGCTTGCAACAATTCAGGGAGCATTTATTCAGGAAAAGTGGCTGAATCGCCATAAGAACCGTGAGATGCGTGGCACTGTAACTTGCCCTAGCCCAACCCCTCTCTCCAGCTCTGCAGTAACCACAGAAGTCAATGGTCCTGCAATCACAGTGAAAGCCAGCAGCCTGGCAGACAAGCTAGGGGGCGGAATTCAGTCGGAGCTCCTCCAAAGCCCCATTTCCAGAGAGCTGCCATTCCTCAGCCTGTTCATTCCAGCTCTCTGGCAATTGTTTATTATGATAGCAGCTTGAGGTGATGAAACAATAGAGGTAAACAAGATGATGGAAAAAACCTAAAAGGAAAAGTTTGGGAAAGAAATATCCAGAAGGAGGCTTTGAGAAACTCCAACACTTTTGTGGGACTCCAGAAGGCCACATGCACGTCCAGGAAAGATCTGATGGGGCCTGAGGCGTCACCACTGGCTGCACTCAAGGTGCCGTGGAAGTAGGAAGTGAAGATCGTGCTCAGTTGGAAGCTGCTTGCCTGTGACTTGAAGCATTGCCCCACACAGAGGCAGGGCCCCTCAGCAAAGGCGGTCAAACTTACTGGTTCTAGGTAGTCAAGGAAATTATCCAGTCATGATCTGCCAGCTATGCTGAGTACAGACCTCAGTGGTCACACAGGACAAAGAACACAGAAATAGCTCGGGAAAGCCACTCAACAAGCAAATAGCAGCAACAACAACAAACCCTGAGGAGAAGGAGAATCTGATTTCCAGAGTTGGCATATTATATTATTTTTACATATTCAGTTTTCAACAAAAATTTAGGAGGTGAGCAAAGAAACATGCAAGTATGGTCTGTCATGGGAATTAGAGCAAAAGCACGGGTGTTGGATTTATTAAACAAGGAATTTAAGTCAGCTACTTTAAATATGTTTAAAGAAATAAGGAAACTATGTCTAAAGAACTGAAGGAAAATATGAGAACTGTGTCTCATGAAATAGAGATTAATAAGGAGATAGAAACTGGTTTTTCTTTAAAAACCACATAGAAATTCTAGAGTGGAAAAGCATAGTCACTGAAATGAAAACTTCACTAGAGGCAGTCAGTGGCATATTTCAGCTGGCAGCAGAAAGAATAAACAAGATTGAAGATAGGTCCATGGAGTTTTTTCAGTCTGAGTAAACAAAAATAAAAAGAATGAGGAAAAATAAACAAAGCCTCAGAGATCTGTGGGCCTACCAGCAAATGCATAATGGGACTCCTTGAAAGGGAGGAGAAAGAAAAGGGGGCAGAAATAACATTTAAAAAACAATGACCAAAACTTCCACACATGACAAAAAATCTTAATCTACACATCTAAGAAGCTTAATAAATTCCAAGTAGAATAAATGGAAAGAGATCCACAAGTAGACACCTCATAATCAATTGCCAAAAGCCAAAGACCAAGAGGAATCTTGAAAGCATCCAGAATCAACTCATCACATTCATGTATCCTCAGTAAGATTAACAGCGAATTTCTCACCAGAAGCCATAGATGCCAGAAGGCAGTAGGAAAACATTCCTGACATGCTGTAAAGACTGTCAATCACGAATTTAATATTTAGCAAAACTATCACTCAAAGAGAAAGAGAAATTGAGACATTTCCAGATTAAAAGAAAAACCTGAGAGAATTTGTCACTAGCAGTCCTGCACTACAAGAAGCATACACCTACTATGTACCTACACAAATTTAAAATTAAAAAAAATTTAATAAAAAAAGGAAACACTGAAGGAAATATTTCAGGCTAAAATGACAAGAAATACACAGCAACTTGAGTTCACATGGAAAAATCAGAGCATCCGTAAAGGTAAGTACATAGGTAAATATGAAAGATGGTATATAGGCATCATTGTTTGAAACTCATTTTTCTCTATCTGATTTTAAAAAACAACTGCAAAAAGCAGCAATTATAAATCTGTGTTGATGGGTTTTCACTGCATAAATATGTAATTTGCATGACAATAATAGCAGAAAGGAAGGAGAAGTAATGGTAGTATATAAGGGTGAAGCTTTATATACTATTAAAATTAAATTTGTAGTCATCTCACCTAGACTGCTATACAGTAGGATGTAATTATAATTTCCAGGGCCACCACTAACAAAATATCTCAAAAATATATAGTAAAAGACGTAACAAGGAAATTAAAATGGTATGCTAGAAAATATCTTTTCAACACCAAAAAGTAAAAAATGGAGAAACAAAAAAGATGTAAGAGGTACAGAAAAAGTGCCAAGATAATTCAATGGGAAAGGAATAGTTGTTTCAATGAATGGTGCTGAGACAATTGGATAGCCACATGTGAAAAATGAAGTTTTACCCCATCTCATACCATATACAAAAATTAATTTAAAAGAGTAACCTAAATGTAAGAGCTACAACTATAAAATATTTAGAGAAAATAGGTGTAAATCTTCATGAGTTTGAGTTGGGCAATGGTTTCTGACATATGACACCAAAAGTATAAGCAACCAAAAAAAATAGACAAATTGGATTTCATGAAAATTAAAAACTTATACAACTTAAAGCACATTATCGAAAAAGTAAAAAAAAGCAAGCCACATAATGGGAGAAAATATTAGCAAATCATACATTTGATAAAGGACTAGTATCTAGAATACATAAGGAATACTTATAACTCAACAATAGAATGACAAATAATCCAACTTTAAAATGGGCAAAGGATTTGAATAGATATTTCTCCAAAGAAGATACACAAATGGCCAGTACACACACAAAAAGATGTTCAACATCATAAGCCATTAGGAAACCTCATCTACTAAGATTGCCATGTCAAAAAGATGGACAATAGCAAGTGTTGACAGGGATATAAAGCAAGTGGAAACTTTTTACATTGCTGGTGGAAATGCAAAATGGTGCAGGCACTTTAGAAAGCAGTTTTGAAGTTCTTCAAAAAATTAAACATAGTATCACCATATGATCCATTCTACTCATGGATACATATCTATGATAAATGAAAATATATGTACATGCAAAAACTTTGTACGTATATGTTCATAGCAACATTATTCATAATAGCCAAAGAACCCAACTGTCCATCAGCTGATGAATAGATAAACAAATTGTGATATATCCATGCAATGGAATATTATTCAATCATAAAAGGATGAAGTCCTAATATATGCTTCAATATGCATGAACCTTGAAAACATACTAAATGAAATAAGCCAGACATAGTAGGCCACATATTGTGTGATTCCATTTGTATAAAATATCCAGAATGGGAAGATTCATGGAGACAAAAATTAGATTAGTGGTTGCCAGGGCCTGGGGGGAAGGGGAGATGAACGTGAAGTATAAGGTTTTGTGATAAAGTTGTTCTGGAATTAGATACTGGTAATGGTTGTACAGCATTGTGAATATACTCAAAATCACAGAATTGTACACTTTAATGGGTAAAAACATTATATACAGTATGATGTCACTTTGGTAGAAAATGCATGTATGTATTATATATATTTAGAAAAAGATCTGCAAGGATATAAACTATTAACAGTGGTAATTTTTAGGTGATGCGAATATAATGTTGCTACCATTTTTGTGTTCTGATTTTCTAAATGGAAATACACTGCTTTTGTTTAAAAACAAGATTATTTCTAATTTAAACAAAACAACACATGATTAACTGTGAAGCCAATTCCCATGTAGCTAAAAAATAGCACATCAGCCTCTGGGAGAGTTTCCTAGTTAGAACCGCCTCTTACCTACCCACCCCTAAGGGTGGCCACTGTTCAATTTTTATAATGATCACTCCTTGCTTTTCTTCTCTCAAATGCACCCTTACAGTGATTGTATTTATCCCCAAACATATACAGGCTAACCTAGTTTTGAACTTTTTTGAACTTCATATTAGTGGAATTGCACCATGGGTGGTTTTTGGATCTTGCGTCTTTAGCTTGTCATACACGTGAATTCACCCTATATTGTTGCATGTGAGGATAGTTCTTAAGTTTCTATTTTGACTAGCATCCCGTTGAATAAATATACCACGATCTATCTATCCATGGTACATTGAAGGACACTTAGGATGATTACAAGGAGTGCTACTGGGAGGATTATGGAGCATTGCCCTAGGACCCATGGGCACAAGTCTCCCTAGGGCACACGGAGAGTGAAATTCCATTCATAGGAATGCACATCCTCAAATATACTAGAAAATGTCACTGTTTTCCAAAGGGGTTGAAACAGTTCATACTCCCACAGCGGTATATGAGTTTCTATCGGGCCACACCCTCAGCAACATTCTGCATTGTCATGGCTTTTTATTTATCAATCTGGTGGGTGTGTGATGGTATCTCACTACGGTTTGATTTGCATTTCTCTGATCACTGATGAGGTGGAGCACATTTTCATTCGTCTATTGGCCTTTTTGGATATCTGCTTTTATGAAGGGCTGCTTACATCTCTTGCCCATTTTTGTCTATTGGGTTCTCTGTTTTTTATTATTACTTTGTGGGAATTCAAATTCTTTTTTTTTTAGACAGAGTCTTGCTCTGTATGTGATCTTGGCTTACTGCATCCTCTGCCTCCTGGGTTCAAGCGATTCTCTCGCCTCAGCCTCCCAAGTAGTTAGGGTTACAGGTGCCTACCACTACACCTGGCTAATTTTTATATTTTTTGTAGAGACAGGCTTTCACCATGTTGGCCAGGCTAGTCTCGAACTTCTGACCTCAAGTGATCTGTCTGCATTGGCTCCCCAAAGTGCTGGGATTATAGGCGTGAGCCACTGCGCCTAGCCAGGAATTCTTTATATATTCTATAACATGAGTTCTTAGAAGATATGCGTGTGGCAAATATCATCTCTCACTTTGTGGCTTTGTCTTTCCCTTCACAATGATATCTTTCGATGATCTAGAGGGGGCTACATTTATTGTAGACCAGTACGACTATCTTTTCCTTAATGGTTAATTCTTTCTGTGTCTCATTTATGAAATTTCTTTCTACTCCATGGTTATGAAGATAAATTCCTACAATATCTTATGAAAGCTTTATAGTTTGACTTTTGTTTTCAGTTTTTGTTTTGACTTGCCTGAAATAGAGTTTGTGTGTGATGTGAGGTAGGGGTCTGCTCAGTTATTAGAGTTGTGTAACAAATTAGTCCAAAACTTTGCTGTATAAAACAACCATGTAGTTTACTCACAGATCTTGTGGGTGAGGAATTCAGAAAGGGCCCAAAAATGAAGTTTCTGTTTGTTTATTGTTTGAAGTCCACAACGACTGGGTTCTGAGAAACTTTTGAAGGCCAGAACCATCTCATGCACTCACATATCTGTAACTTGATGCTGCCAGTCAGATGGGGAGCTGTTTCTCTGCACATGGGGTGGTGGTTTCTCCATATGGTCTGGTTTTGGCTTCCTCTCAGTGTAGCGGCTGGGTTTCAAGGACAAGCATTAAGAGAGGTGGGAAAGAGAGAGAGAGAGAGAGAGCCAGGTGGAAGCTTTATTGCCCTTTTTGACTTAGCCTCAGCAGTCACTTCTGTGCATGCTGTTGGTCAAGGTATTTGTAAAGGTCTGCCCTGGCACAAGGGGAGAGAACACAGACCCAGGTCTCAATGGAGAAGTGTCAATGTCACCTTGAAAGGTCTGTGAGATGGGATGTATACAGGTGCAGTCATCTTTGAAAAATATAATCCACCATGGCATCGAATTTCATTTTTCCACATGGATGTCCAATTTACCCACGACTACTTATGGAAATGTTCATCCTTTTCTCACTGGCCTGAAGTGCCACTGCTTACACATATCGAGGTCCTGGATATGGGAGCTTCTGTTTCAAGATGTTGTTTTCTGTTCCATTGTTCTATGAGTCCATCCTTAGGCCAGTGTCACACTTTCTCGGGTATTATAGCATTATAATAAGTATAGATGTCTCATAGGTCAAGTACATATTGTGATATAGTGTGGTTATTTTTCCTTTTTTTTTTTTTTTCAGTTGCAAGATTTAATAGAGTGAAAACAGAGCTCCCATAAAATGGGAGGGGACCCGAAGTGGGTAGCCATTGCCGGCTTGAATGCCTGGGTTTATGTCCCAATCATTGTCCCTCCCCCTGTGCTCTCAGGCGATCGATGATTGGCTATTTCTTTACCTCCTGTTTCTGCCGAATTAGCATTTTAGTGAGCTGTCTTTACTACCTGATTGGTCGGGCGTGAGCTAAGTTGCAAGCCCCGTGTTTAAAGGTGGAAGCGGTCACCTTCCCAGCTAGGCTTAGGGATTCTTAGTTGGCCTGGGAAATCCAGCTAGTCCTGTCTCTCAGTCCCCCCTCTCAACAGGAAAACCCAAGTGCTGTTGGGGAGGTTGGCCAACAACCGCTCTAACTGCTTCCTGCTGAATTGGGGTGTAGTAGGGGTCGTGCAGTTGAGATTTCCTCAGGAGGGGTGTCTTCAATGTCATTAACATGGGAGCATGGGTTAAAAGGCAGGTCCAGGGGTCCGTGGTAGATCTTAGTCATGGACTGCATCTGGGACTGCATTTGAAGAACGATTTGTGGTTTTATAGTTTTGATTCTGGAAGAGACAAACTTAACAAGGAGGTTAAAGATACAGGGATTGAAATGTATGGCCTGCAGTGCACGGGATTATTTCTTTGGCACACTTCACAGGCCCTGATTATCTGCTTGATAGTTTTGAAAAGGCTTGGTCCAGTAAATAATAATTTGGCCATCTGATGGGTGCTGTCAGTACTGAGTGAAAGGTTTGGTGAAGGGTTTTTAAGTAATTTCTGTTGGTTAGCTGCAGGCCAAAGTATTGTTCCTTCTTCGGTGGCTAGCCATCTGGAGGAGGAAAGTATGTCCTCGTAAGGGTTCCCTATTCTGTTTTCCTGCATTACTGGGGCTTGGTTTCCTGGAGGGGATTACACCTCATACTAGGGGTCCTTCTATGAACATTTCACAATGGAGGGTCCTGCCTTGCAGCTCTTTTGGCTTCAATATCCACTTGGCGGTTCCTTCTGCTTCCCTTTCCTTTCTGATGACCCGGCAGTGTAAGACTGCCACCTCTTTAGGTTCTGTGCAGCCAACAATAATCTCCTAATGGCTTCCTGATTTTTGATAGGGTGTTCCGCAGAAGTTAGAATTCCTTCCTCTCCCATGTGCTGTGTGGGCATGGAGGACTAGGTAAGCATGCCCAGAGTCTATCTATATATATATATAGATAGATAGATTTACCTTTTCCTTTCCTAATTCTAGTGCTTGATGAGGACTATTAGTTCTGTCAGCTGGCTAGTTCCTGGAATGAGGGGATTACTTTTTCTTTTTGTTTTTGTTTTTTGGGAACACAGTCTCGGCTCTGTCGCTTAACTGGAGTGCAGTGGGTCGATGTCCGCTCACTGCAAGCTCCGCCCCGGGCTCATGCCATTCTCCTGCCTCAGCCTACCAGTAGCTGGGACTGGCTCCCGCCACCACACCCTGGCTAACAATTTTTTTGTATTTTTAGTAGAGGCGGGGGCTTCACGTGTTGCGTCAGGATGGTCTCAATCTCCTGACCTTGATCCACCTGCCTCAGCCTCCCAAAAGTGCTGGGATTACAGGCATGAACCCTGGCTACCTGGCCTAGGGAAATCCTTTTAAGTATTCCGTATAAGCTGACCACTGCATACCCCGCTTTTTGAAGTCTTTTTTCTACAAAGGAACTTCCATCAGTATACAAGTTGAGGTCAGGATCAGTCAAGGGAACCTATAGAAAGTCCCCTTAAGCGGTGTAGGTTTGAGCAATCACCTGTTGACCGTTATGTTTTATCTTTTCTTCATTGTCTGGAAGAAATGTGGCTGGGTTAAGAGTTGCACAAGTGTGCAGTCGCAGCACTGGCCCTTCGAGTAATAGAGCCTGATATTTAAGCAAATGGTTGTCTGACAGCCACAAGTCCCCTTTAGCAGTGAGTATGTCATTTACATCATGAGATGTCCACAAGTAAGATCTCTTCCCTGTATTATTTTAACTGCTTCAGATACTAAGACTCCTACTGCAGCCACTACCTGTAAACAATAAGGCCAAGCTTTGTGATTATTTTTCAAAAATGGCTTAATTCTTCTTGGCCCTTTGTGTTTTCATATACATTCTAGTGTCATTTGGTGTCAAATTCCACCCTACCCCTTGCCTTCCCCCTGAAAAAAAAAAATCAAAACTATGGACATTTTGTTTTTTGGGGTTTTATATAGTTTTTTTTTAAAAAAACTTCTATTTTAAGTACAGGGTGCATGTGTAGGCTTGCTACATAAGTAAGTTTGTGTCCTAGGGTTTGTTATACAGATATTTTATCACCCAAGTATTAAGCTTAGTACTCATTAATTATTTTTCCTGATCCTCTCCCTCCTTCCACCCTCCACCCTCCGATGGACCCCAATGTGTGTTGTTCCCCTCTATGTGTCCATGTGTTCTCATCATTTAGCTCCCACTTATAAGTGAGAACTTGTGGTATTTGTTTTTTTGTTCCTGTGTTAGTTTGCTAAGGATAATGGCCTCCAGCTCTCTCCGTATTGCTGCAAAGGACATGATCTCGTTCTTTTTTATGACTACATAATTCCATGGTGTATATGTATCATATTTTCTTCATCCAGTCTATCACTGATGGGCATTTAGGTTGATTCCATGTCTTTGCTGTTGTGAATAGTGTTGCAATGAACATACGCATGCATGTGTCTTTATAACAGATTGATTTCTGTTCCTTTGAGTATATACCTGTGGGATTGCTGGGTGGAATGGTATCTCTGTCTTCAGGTCTTTGAGGAATTACCATGCTGTCTTCCACAACTATTGAACTAATTTATACTCCCACCAACAATGTATAAGCACTAAAAACTATGGACATTTTGACTGGGATTACATGAAATCTACATACCTATTTGGGAAGAATTTACATCTTCATATATTAGCTGTTTCTCATCCATGAACTTAATGTATTCTTCCATTTCGGAGGCTGAGGCAGAAGAATCGCTTGAACCCAGGAGGTGGAGGTCGCAGTGAGCTGAGATCATGCCACTGCACTCCAGCCTGAGGTACAGGGCAAGATCGTCTCAATAAGTAAATAAATAATATCTTTATTAAAAGTTCTCCTTTTCCATCATAGAATTCTTATGCATTTTGTTCAAGCTTATTTCCAGGGACTTCATTTTTTTAAAAATGATTTGTTTTTCTGGTGTTTTTTCCTAGTTGTTTCTGGAATTTAAAATGTAATTGATCTTTGTATATTGATTTTGTACCCAGCAACTGTGTTACATTCTTATTAATTCTAATAAATTTAACTTAGATTCTTCATGTACTTTTAGGCACACAATCATAGTATCTGTGAATAGTCAGAGAGCTGAACACAGCTCACTAAAAGTGGGATACCCATGTGGGTGCTTACGGGTGTATTTGGCTTTCTCTAGTTGGTCCTATGTTAGAAACAGGGACATAAATTAGGGAAGATGTCAGCTGTTCATTGAATCCTGGCCACTTGGGGTCAGTTGTTACAAAGGCTCTTGTTTGGCTTCCTGGACAGGTTGCTGGAGATGGTGGCCTGCCTTCCTCCACATCTGGCTTATCGACAGCAAGCTGGTCTTGGGGCTGGCCACTGTAGGAAAGGGATGGATTTCCGGGGCTGGTTGCCACAGGTTGCAGGTCAGAGCTCTGTTTTTGTTTGTTTGTTTGTTTGTTTTGAGACGAAGTCTCGCTTTTGTCACCCAGGCTGGAGTGCAATGGTGCAATCTTGGCTCCCTGCAAGCTCTGCCTCCTGGGTTCAAGCAATTCTCCTGCCTCAGTCTCCCCAGTAAATGGGATTACAGGTGCCTGCCACCATGCCTGTCTACTTCTTTTGTACTTTTAGTAGAGATGAGGTTATACCATGTTGGCCAGGCTGGTCTCGAACTCCTGACCTCAAGAGATCCGCCTGCCTCGGCCTCCCAAAGCGCTGGGATTACAGGTGTGAGCCACCACGCCCGGCCGCTCTGTTTCTATACACGGTCTGACCACTGTCCATTTGTGTAGTCAGCTTCTCACTCTGCAGCAGGTAACTAAAGGAAGCATGGAGATCACTCAGCTTCCAACCTGGCTTCTCTGTTCTCAGCTGTAAGACTAAATCAGGATCCACCATCTAACTCTGCTGTGAGCAGGGTCAATATTAAATGATCCTGTTCAGTGTTTTACCTGGTTTCCAAGAAAGAGTCTGAATGATTTGAAGAGTAAATATTTCTGTTTAGAAATAAGCTATTGTTAAATAATATATATCAAAATTTGAGGAAAAAATAAGCATTCAAGTTCTCTGACTTGATTGAAGAAAGCTTCAACATGTGCATCTGTATCGCGACGCAGTCATTTTTGTCGTTGGTGGGGTGATGCTTTTCCTACAGAAGTACAGGAACCATGCATGACGCTGGCAGAATCCAGGTAAATGAGCATGTGCTTAACCATAATTTTAAAAAATACATATTTTGATTAGTACCAAAGAGCTTTCATCTTCTCTTTTGTAAACATCACACAGCTTTTCAGTCCGTTTGTGTTGGCTTTCATTGAACTGTCCTGGGTTTTATCAGCCCAGAGACGTCCCCTCCAGGACTCCTCCGGGTGCCACCTCCAGAGCGGTAATCAGGGCTAAGCTTAATTAGAGAGAAAAACTTCCAGAAAGGGCAACTCCATCCCTTTTTAGGGTAAAATAAACACACTTCCAAAAGGGGCCTTTCCTTTAATTAAATTCTCTGCAATGTGGCAGCTGCTTGGGAGGTATTTTTGCATATTTGAGTTTAAGAAGATGTATGTACATAGAGGTGATGTCACATTTGGAATGATGAGTGTTTATAAGACCAAGTTTATAAGTTTACTAATTCGCAAGCCAGCTATCTTCGTACCAGAAAGAGACAAAGCCAGCATCCAAGCATGGGCCTTCCCACGTCCAGTCACCTCCTAAAAACAGGCGAGGTGGGCCTCGGGAGAGGCACACATGTCAGGGAGGCAACACGCAAACTGAACAGGAATGTGGGGATGGGAGCTGCTGGCCCCTGGGGCTCAGCGGGAGGCCCCACCATAGAGTTGAGGCCCGGGGAGTTTGAGTATTTACCCCAGAGGTTACCCAGGATGGACGTGTTCAGTCTGAGCACGCCAAAGGCCACGCGGGCCCCTCAGGGAGGGTCTTTCCCCTCCTGCTGGGAGGCAGGGTCCCCAGCGCCCCCTGACCTCGGCCAGGCTACACCCTGGCTGGCAGAGCCCCGGTGCTTCTTGCGGGGCAGCCGTAGGCCTGCGGAGGGAAGGCTGCACTCCAGCCCGTCGGGGCCGCTGGACAGCTCTCCTGGGGTGCTTCAGGCCCTCGCACCATCACAGCCTGGCACACTGCGGCCCTTGCTACCCTCTCCATCGCCCTCTAACCTTCCTTCAGCTCCCAGCCAGCCGCTTCCCAGTGGGAACAAAGGCACTAGCGATGTCCTCGCTGCCCCTCCTTCCTCCAAGCCAAGTCCCCTCCCTGTGGTCCGGGCCCCCTGCCTCTCCACGCGGGCTGCCTCTTTCTGCTCCCTGTGCCAGCGCGTCCTCTCAGATCCACAGCAAGGAGGGAACGTGCGAGGGAGGAGTCGGCTGGCTAAAACCCAGGCTCGCACACAGAATGGTGGGACCCTGCCGCAGGCGATGGGGGATGTGTGCAGGGCCCCAGCCCCAGGGTAGGCGCCTCAGCCTCTGCGCGGGGCCGCCCTGCTCTTCCCTGGCTCGCTGGGATCCAGGCCCTGGTCTAAGCCCCTGGCCGCACCTGCCCTGCGCAACCAACGGCCCCAAGGTCCAAATGCAGGTACCGGGACCCTCTCGGTGACCCAGGACCCTCGCGGTGACCCAGGACGTGTACAAGTTACCTTCTTCCTGGCACACACACACACACACACACACACACACACACACACCCGACACCTAAATTCAAAACTATCCCCGACCATTTGGGGAGCAAGGCTCGCTCTCCCCCGGGGCTGTCTCCTTGCGCGGAGGGCTCCAAGCTCAGCTGGTCGGGTCAGGCAGGGTCTGGGGGTGCGGCGGGGCTCGGGACCAGGCAGGCCCGGGGGGCAGGGGCATGGGGCGACCGCAGAACTCCAGGACACACCGTCCGGGTCACTGTTCCCTAGAGACCCCTCTAAGAGCCCCTGCTGGACACCTGTGCCGCCGCGCAGCTACATGTGTCCTCTTCAGGTGGGAACAGGGCCAGTCCGACACTTCCTAGTCCACGCCCTGCACACTCCCAGACCCTCCACCAGTGGAGGTGGACGCCGCCCTGAGAAACCCTCTCTTCTTCCTCGGGCAGCATCACCTGCCATCTGCACTGGCACCTGCCGCCGTTCTCTAAGCGCACCTGGGGACGCTCACTTGTGGTCTCAGGAGAAGGATCTGGAGGACCAGGAAGACGGAGGCAGGGCCATTTTCTGATACATCAGAGGCCCGTGCCTCCTGCTTTAGCCCCCAGTAGAGACAGCCCTGGATTTTAGATCCGGTAAGGCCTTGGGTCACTGTGGAAGGCTCTGTCCCGCTCCTGAGGAGACCCCCCCTCTTCCGCCTGCTTCAGGCTTGGAGATCAGAGGGCAGGCAAGGACCAGAGCATCTGACTCCCGGGAAGCCTCACAACCCCGAGAGAGGAGCATAATGTGGCCTAACAAGAATGCCCTTCTCACCCGCTAGCATCCTCCCCTCCCGCAAGCATCCCTGGTGAGGGGACAGGCAGGGCACACTATTGAAACATAATCTGAGAACACACAAAAACAATATGAGGCTGATTTCTTAGCATGTTGAATGGAGAGAGGGTCAAAACAAAACAAAACAAAAAGCAAACTAAATAGATTTCGCAACTGGAAAAGGAAGGAGCTTTGTAAGAGCCCAAGGAGAATCTAATTAGAGACTTCAACTAGAGTTTTGCAAATGAATTATTTACAATTCTTCAGAGGGAAATGATTATAATAATAACCTTTACAATGTTGAAATTAAGCTTATTATGCTCTTTTCCTCTGCCCCAGAAATTCTCTGAGGTCTGTCATCAGGCAGGATGCAAGGCGTGAGCTCTACCTCCTGCTCTGGGCAGTGCCTGGGGCCAGCCTGGGGCCCTGGCTCAGCCCAGAGAGTCAGGGATGTGGTGAGCCAGGCGTTTAAAAGAGAAAGCTAGCAAGCGTCCTCTGTGTCTTTCCCTCCTTTATTTCTCTCTTGTGACTTGAGGATGCTCTAAGTCAGGCTTGAGGAGTTGTAGGGGTTCAAAGAAGAAATCACAGCATCTACTCCAGGGGCGGGCAGTCCCCGGAACTGCCAAATTTAAAATGAACTATGTGAACTGGATGAGAAGAGGGGTAGAGGTGTTATGAAAAAGTAACTCAAAACAGGAGATTCCTTATGGCCTCCTTGGCAGGTGCTGCTTGGATTGGGAACTGAGTGTCAATCTGTTTAGAAGTCAGTGCAACCCAGGGGCTAAGCAGCTGATGCTGGTCTTCACAGATTCCCTGACAGCGGGGCAAAGGGGGTAAATGCCACACCTCACCATCCCTCTTCAGGCCCTGCACAGCTGTCCTTCGATTTTACTAACTTTCTCCTTGACATAGGCCAGGCATCCTCCCAGCCCTTCCTTGCCTCAGGTCCCCCAGGGCACGGCCGCAGCTGGGGCTGACTCTGCAGGTTGTCAGGCACTGCAGTGGGCGCGTCTAGTCACTGTACCTAAGTCCCCATCCCGACTCCACACGACACCTGTAGCGGGTTGAATGGTGACCTCCACCAAAGATAGGCCCGTGTCCCAGAACCTGTGACTGTTTCCTTATTTGGAACAAGGACCTTTACAGATGTGATTAAATTAAGGATCTCCAGACCAGATGACCCTGGGTGATCTGGGTAGATCCTAAGTAGCCAATGACAGATGTCCTCCTAAGAGACAGAGGAGAAGACACAGGGAGAGGAAAGGGCTGTGCCCATGTGGAGATGGAGGCAAAGATGGAGGAGAGGTTGGAGCCGCCAGAAGGTGGAAGAGACGAGAGTATTCTCCACAATACCCTTTGGGGAAGCACAGACCTGACACACCTTGATTTTAGACTTCTGGTTCCCAGAGCTGGGAGAGAGTAAGTTCCTGTTGTTGAAGGCACCCAGGTCATGGTCCTCTGTGGCAGCCCCAGTGCTGTCAGCCTTCCCCAGTGATTCCTCTCCATCTGTCTCTGCCACCGCCCTCCCTCCCCGAGGAGGCAGTGGTGGGCAGTTGTGCCCTGTCCCATCTGCTCACTCACACAGGCCTTATTCTTGGCCCATCTGTAAACAGGCACCTGCTTGGGCAGGACCCTGGTGGCAAGTGCTGGAGTCCAAGTGCACTCAGTGTCAGCCAGAGCAGCCTTATAGGATCATGGGCCCACCAAGGGCAGGGAGGCCCCTAGCTGGAGATGTGGGGCCCTCTCACCAGTGGCAGCCAGAAAACGCAGGAGGGTCTGTGATGAGCCCTACCCAGGTCAGGCATGCAGCTACATCTCATCCCTGGGGGAGTCCCTGGGATGATACAGATGGCTCAGTCTTGGACCAGTTTGTGCAGACAGCTTTGGGCTGCCAGCAGGAGGGAGTAGCAAAGACATGGAGGTTGGCTATGCTAGTGAGGGCTCTCCAGAGGGACATAACCAATAGAATAAATGTAAGGGAGTTTAATTGGGAGAATTGGCTCATACGATTATAAGGCAAAGCCGCACAATAGGCTGTCTGCAAGCTGGGAAAAGAGAGAAGCGAGTGGTGTGCTCAGTCTAAGCCCAAAAGCCTCAAAGCCATGGAAGCTGACAGTGCAGCCCTCAGTCTGCAGTCAAAGGCCCGAGAGCCCCCAAGAGACTGCTAGTGCAAGCCCCAGAGTCCAAAGGCTGGAGAACCTGGAGTCTGATGTCCAAAGGCAGGAGGAGAAGATGCAAGCATCAGGCATGGGAAGAGACTCAGATGCAGACTCAGCAAGCTGCTTATCCCCATTCTTCTGCCTGCTTTGTACCAGCTGCACTGGCAGCCAATTGGATGGTGCTCACCCACACTGAGGGTGGGCTTTCCTCTCCCAGTCTGCCAACTAGAATGTCAGTTCCCTCTGGCAACACCCTCACAGATACACCCAGGAACAATGCTTCCCTCACCTCTAGGCATCCCTCAATCCAGTCAAGTTGACACTGAGTATTAACCATCATGTTGATGAAAAAAATCCAAATCCTGTAAAATATTTGAAGAGATTTATTCTGAGCCACATGTGAGGACCATGACCCATGACACAGCCACAGAAGGTCCTGAGAACCTGTGTCCAAGGTGGTTCGTTTACAACTTAGTTTTATATGTTTCAGGGAGATGTAAGACATCAACCCATGTATGTGAGACATCAACCCATGTATGTGAGGTGTGCACTGGTTCAGTCCAGAAAGGCAGAACAACTTGGAGTAAAGTGGAGGCTTACAGATCATAGGTGGAGTCAAAGATTTACTGATTGGCAATTGGTTAAAAGGGTTAAGTTATTATCTAGAGACCTGGAATCAATAGAAAGAAATGTCTAGGTTAAGATAAGGGGGTGTGGAATCCAAGGTTTTTATTATATAGATGAAGTCTCTTTGGTGGCTACCCTTAGAGGAAATAGAAACTTTTAGAAGGTGTTAGACTATCAGTTGATCTCTTCAGGAGCAGAAAAAAGACCTGAAAAGGGAAGAGAATTCTCCATACAATACAAATTTCCATCACAAGAGATACTTTTGCAGGGCCATTTCAAAATATGTCACAAAAATACATTTTGGGACAAAATACTTTGATATTTCTTCGGGGTCTGCTATGTGTCATGTGATGCTATGGTAGAGTCATGCCGGAATTTGATATCTTATTGCTACCAAGAGTTTGCGCTTTTTTTTCTTTTCTTTTCTTTTCTTTCTTTTTTTTTTTTTTTTTTTTTTGAGACAGAGTCTTGTTCTGTCACCCAGGCTGGAGTTCAGTAGCGCAATCTCAGCTCACTGCAACCTCCGCCTCCTGGGCTCAAGCAATTCTCCTGCCTCAACCTCCTGAATAACTGGGACTACAGGCAAGCACCACCACACCCAGTGAATTTTTTGTATTTTTAATAGAGACGGGGTTTCACCACACTGGCCAGGTGGGTCTCAAACTCTGGACCTCAGGTGATCTGCCCACCTCAGCCTCCCACAGTGCTGGGATTACAGGCATGAACCACTACACCTGGCCAAGAGTCTGCTTTGTCAGTCTTCAGATTTCTGTTTTGATGCTAATGCTGGTCAGCTGTGCCTGAACTCCATAGGGACAAAGGCATGAGTCATGTCTGACCGCTTCTTGGCCATTGTGGCCTGAATTAATTTTTTAGGTTTCTTTAGAATCCCCTTAACTGAGAATGGGGTCCATTCATTCAGCTGCAGAGCTTAGGATTTTATTTTTGGTTTACCATCACACAGGGAACCTGCAAGCCAATGGCTCCTTGGTGTGTGTCCACCTCCAGATACAGGCCTCAGGCCAGTCCTCCTCCCCTCTTCCTTGCTCTTTTCCTGTCTCTCCCTGTGGAGTTGACACCACACAGCAAACTCCTCCAAGACCCCAGCCATCAACCCTCCACTGACCTCACATCCTTGGGCTTCCCCGACTCCATTAACCTGGATGGGACCCAGGGTTAACCTTGTTTGGATCAAACTAAATCATTTCTCTCTCTCCTCCTCCACACTTGGATCTTCCTCTTCAGCAAAAGTGTCGGACACTCTGACTTTTGGGGGTTGAGTTTATCTGGCCCCCACCATTCCACCTCTCTTCCCTGGATTGTCCCACTGCCCAAGAGGGAAGGATATACCCACCTCATCTTCTCCCATCATCTCCTTGACCTGCTCTTGCTAGACTGCAATCTCTTTCCATTTCTCTTTGCAGCTATGTTCCCTTGTGGGGCTGGATTGCAGCCCACGTGTTAGAGAAACCTGGCTGGAAATGTAGGTTGCCCTGCCCAGAAGCCATGAGAGTAACGGGGAGGTGATAGATGTGAAGGATGGAAGACCCTGTAGCAATCTGGACAGAGACTGTATGACGCTGCCCAGAGAGACGATGTTCCCTACCAAGTGGTATTTATTTATAGGATGGCCGTGACTACGTAAAGGTTATGAACCCATGTGGATTGGTAGAAAACAGGAAAACCCTGAAGGGAGGGCTTTCCATTTTTAATGCTTATTATTGTTACAATGCTCTTTGCACAAAAAGAAACACAAGGTTTAGCTCATTTGCCACTCGGCTGTCATTCTGTGGCTGGGGGCGTCGTTCTCCCACATAGCAGCACTGAGCAGCTTGGCACTAGTGGGTTGTTTTGTGTTTTTTGTTTTGTAAATACAAACCTCAGGCTTGTCGGAGAATAACCCAGAAAACTGGCACTAATGCCAAAACCATAGAGGCCGGAAGAGTGGAATCCGCAGCTACAACTGGCCCCGTGTCTGCAGGGAAGAAGCACGGGACGCCTCAGTTACTGTGAAGTCCTCTGCGTGGAGATGGGCTTGAAGCAGCCGAGCAGCCACCACTTTCAGCATCAAACCCTCAAAGCATTTCTGTAGAAGTCTTTTTTTTTTGGTGGGGTGGGGGGGTAGTTAACCACTTCTCCAACCTCTTAAGAGAACCACACTAAACAGTATTCTTTTCTCTACAAACTCAAGGTCATTGACATGAACAGAGACCTCTCTTGAACTGAGATGGGCCACAGTGAGGATCCCAGGACTCGACGGGTGCGGGTTTGCAGGAGACCTCAGAGACTATGCCTCTATATGAGAGCTTTGTAAATTCTTTGTAAATTCTTTTATTTCTGAAACAGTGCAGCCAAGTGCTAATGTTCGTTGAAGCTGGGTGATAGGTACACAGAGGTTTCTGGTAATCTCTACTTTTATGTAAGTAGAGGATGGAAATTATATGTGGAAATTACTACCATAAAATCTTGAAAATTATTTCCCCTGTTTTGTACAGTTTTTCTTGTCTTCCAAGAAAAATCTTGGTGTCAGGCTGGACAGATGTCATTCCCTGCTATTTCCAGCATGCCCACCTCTAACCTGCTGCTGCTCATCAACTAGGATCCCACAATCTAGAAACTCCTAACTCCTGTTAGCACTTCAGGTAAAGCACAGGTCCCCAGGCTCTGCCTGAAGGAATTTTTTTTCCTAGGAATTTACTCCAAAGATATACCCCATTATACAAAAATACCTGTATATAAAGTTATCCAGCTGGGCGCCGTGGCCCACGCCTGCAATCTCAGCACTTTGGGAGGCTGAGGTGGGTGGATCAGTTGAGGTCAGGAGTTCAAGACCAGCCTGGCCAACATGGTGAAACCCCGTCTCTACTAAAAAATACAGAAATTAGCTGGGCGCGTGGTAGCGGGCGCCTAAAATCCCAGCTACTTGGGAGGCTGAGGCAGGGAGAATTGCTTGAACCCGGAAAGTAGAGGTTGCAGTGAGCGGAGATCGTGCTGCGGCACTCCAACCTGGGTGACAGAGCAAGACTCCATCTTAGTAAAATAAATAAATAAAGGTATCCAATATAGCAGGGATTTTTTTTTTTTTTTTTGAGACGGAGTCTCGCTCTGTCACCCAGGCTGGAGTGCAGTGGCGCGATCTTGGCTCACTGCAAGCTCCGCCTCCCGGGTTCACGCCATTCTCCTGCCTCAGCCTCCTGAGTAGCTGGGACTACAGGCGCCCACCATGGCGCCCGGCTAATTTTTTTGTATTTTTAGTAGAGATGGGGTTTCACTGTGGTCTCGATCTCCTGACCTTGTGATCCGCCTGCCTCGGCCTCCCAAAGTGCTGGGATTACAGGTGTGAGCCACCGCGCCCAGCCTAGGGATTTTTTATAATTAAAAAATATTGAATGCCCACACACAGGAAATGTGTTGAATTAATGGTGGCACAGAGTGGGGCACTATGCAGCTGTGGAAAGAGAGAGAAAGACTGTTACGAACTCACGTGGCATGTCAAGACACCATATTAAGTGATACAAGCAAATGCACACAAGTATATATACAGTGTTAACTTTTGTTTAAGGAAGGAAAGGAAGTAAGTACATACACTTATTCTTAAAAAAAGAAACTAAAATAAACCAGACACGAAATAGGTTTGGAGGAATTAGTAGGAATGGTATGGATGGGATAGGAAGGGATTGGTACTTCTCTGAGTACACCATATCTCTTTTGTATAGTTTTTGATTCCTGGAACCAAGTTAATATTTTACATATTCAAAAAAATTGAGTCAACAAGGAAGAAAGGGAAAAACATAAAGCTATATATACACAGAAACAAACGAACCCAGCTGCATCTTACAGGGCTGACGTAACTGCTGTAATTCCCAAACACAACTGTGCCCACAGCCCCCACCCCACTAACTCTTCTGCAACGTGACCTTGGTATACCTTTGGAAAAGGGCACCTTTTTCTTCTTTCCCTCAACTTGAGGAAGTCCCTGTGCCTCGTTGGATGAACGGAATATGGTGGAAATAAATGATTTGGGGCCAGCTTCAGGAACATGCCTTCACTGGCCCAGCAGCCTTCACTGCCTCTCTTGAAGCCTTGAGTTTCTGTACAAGAAGTTCAGGCTCCTCTGCTGGAAAGGGAGTCGTGGAGGGGGCGCTGAGGCCCCACATGAGTGATGAAGCCATCTCGGACATCCATCCAGGCTGAGTCCTCGCCTGACTTCACACTATCTGCTACACCCACATGAGACATCCCAAATAAGAACCAACCAGCTGAACACAGTCAACCACAAAATTGTGAGGATAATGAAATGTTTTTACACCTCTAAGTGTTGGGCAGTGTGTTATAAGGCAACAGATGACCAGAACAGTAACCACATAGAAGGGGAAAAAACATATTAAAGTAACATTTGAGGATAACCTCAGTCTAGAGAGAAAAGGATCCTTTTGCTGGGTATAAATCTTGAACTGTACTCAGTATGGTGATTTTTGAAACTATTTTGTGTGTGTGCTATGATTGTGTAAATGAGTAATTATAAAGATGTAGGAAACGGAGAAACAAATGTGGAATAGTGGAAGGCAAGTTAGGACTTTGCAGCATTAGGCTAACCTGAGAACAGTTTTGATGAACTCATAGCCAAGATACCTATATAAATATGAATACCACACAAAAAGCTTGAAAATGTTTGTGCATGTGGTATTCATATTTATATAGGTATCCTGGCTCTGTCCATGGAAAGGGCTCTGAAACCATGATACCCATCAACAGTGAGCACACTAGTGGCCAGACTTGGTCCCTAAATCCCATTCTTCACTAAGAGAGAGCAGAGTTCTTTGGAGAAGTGGTTGAGTCCAGGACTGAAGCAAGTGAGAGAAGCCTAGAATGTCTTGTTTCTGCCACAAAGTTAAAAAAAAAAAAAAAAAACTGTGGCCAGGCACAGTGGCTCATGCCTGTAATCCCAGCACTTTGGGAGCCTGAGGCAGGCAGATCAAGAGGTCAGGAGATTGAGACCATCCTGGCAAACACGGTGAAACCCCATCTCTACTAAAAATACAAAAGAAAAATTAGCCAGGCGTGGTAGTGGGCACCTGTAGTCCCAGCTACTCGGGAGGTTGAGGCAGGAGAATGGCATGAACCCAGGGGGCGGAGCTTGCAGTCAGCAGACATCGCGCTGCTGCACTCCAGCCCGGGTGACAAAGCGAGACTCCATCTCAAAAAAAAAAAAAAAAATGCTCAAAATATGATGTAAGCATATGAAAAGAAGGGGCTCCCACTGGCCAAACCAAAGGCAATGTGAGGATCAAGATGAATAGTAAGACCAATGGGCTAGAATGCATTAAATTTGTTTAAAAGAGAGAAAGACCATGGGTCCATATTTATTTTAGAAAGAAACAGAAGAGAAGGAAATGTCTTCTACTGTAAGTAGAATATCAACTAATAAATGTGAAAGGAATGATAAGACTTAGAAAATAATAATTTTGCAACCAATACAGTAATAAATGATTCATGCAAGAATCATCAACAGATGCTAAAACCAATGAGTCAAAGTATATTAGGAAACAGCTTGTTTCTACAGTTTCAAAGTTTCAAACAAATGTATATTGACAGTGGAGGACTCTGCAACATCACCTTAACCAAGCGATCAAAGTAACATCTCTAATCATGGGACAAAGGGACTTTGTGTGCCTCCTGATATGGTACACTGAGAAGGACACAACATCAGTTGTTTTGCGTCCTTGCCAAAAATGCAACCATAAATAAAATCATAAGGCAACCATGAGACATATCCAAATTGAGGGGCATTGTACCAAACAAGTGGGCTGTACTCTTCAAAAATGTGCTAAAACACAAAAGACACACAATGTTCATACTGGCATTATTCACAACAGTCAAAAGGCTGAAGCAACACAAGTGTCCATTGACAGGTAAATGGATAAAATCTGGTATACACCTACAATGCTGTATTATTCAGCCTTAAAAAGGAAAGAGCTCTGACACATGCTACAACATGGATGAACACTGAGGACATTATTTGAGTGAAATAAGCCAATCACAAAAGATTATATGATTCCATTTTAATGAGGCACCTAGAGTTGTCAAAGTCCTAGAGACAGAAAGTAGAATGTTGGTTGCCAGAGGCTGGGGAGAGGAGGAATGGGGAGTTAGTGTCTGATAAGTATAGAGGTTCAGTTTGGGAAGATGAAAAAGTTCTGGAGATGAATGGAGGTGATGGTTGCATGGCAATGTGAATCAACATGACTAACACTACTGGAATGTACATGGTTAAGATGGCAAATGTTAAATTATGTGTTTTTTACCACAATTAAAGAAGCTTTTTTAACAAGACCAAAGGAAGCTCAAGAATATTAATAGACACGACAAACAAAAGCGTTGTGTAATCCTGGATTGGGAGTTGGGGGTGGAGATGCTACCAAGCACATTATTAGGATAATGGGCAAGATGTGGTTGCAAACTGCATTTTTCGATAATAGTATTATATCAATGTTACATTTTCTGAATTTGATAACTTTATCGTGCCATGCTAGAGAATGTATTATTATTTTTATTATGTATTCTTTTTAGGAGATGGGCACTGAACTTTTCGAGCTGAAAGGTGATGATGTCTGTGACTTAGTTTTGTATGTTCCAGGCAACCCAGGCCCTGGATCTGCTTGGTCTTGCCCAGCTTTTTAGGCACTCAGAGGCTAGGCAGCTGAGCTGGGAGAGGGGCATCCACCAGCCTCAGAGCCACCACGTGGCTCTCAGCTCCTTCCATCCCTGAGGAGCACGGGTGCCTCCATCTGGAACTTCGCGTCCTTGAACTCCAGGACTCCTCAGCCACCAGGAAGGACCGGGAGCTCTGAGGCTGGTCTCTGCAGGAGTTGGCCCGAGCTGGAGACATCTGACCAGTGGTGATGGAGCCAGCTCCGCTCCCTCCATCCCACCAGGCCATGCGAGGTAGATGCCAGAGAGGGCATCTGAGCGGCAGGCAGGGCCCCTTCATAGTGTGGCCCCTGGTTCCCCTGTCCCTGAGGGTTAGGAGGGTCTGGGGGCAGCCAGGAGCAGAGCCCAGGGCTGCAGGAGGAGCAACTTCGGCTGCCCTTTCCTCGGGCCTCTGGCCAAACGCCAGCCTCTGCAAGAGACCTGACCCAGCTTTGCCCAGGTTGCCTGCGGAGAGTGGGCTGCTCACACCCGTGCGTCCCCACAGAGGGGCCAGAGTCCCACTTCCATGGGGGCAGGGAGTGCCCCGTGCATCCTTTTCCCTAGAACGCCTCACCTCTGGGACAGCTGTCACTGACTTCGAGCCAGCTGGTCGCCTGGAACTGTATCCCCTTCACCATGTTGGGCAGGCTCAGCGTGGGCTCGGCCATGCCGTGGGACAAGGTAAGCCCGTGGGCTCCTGGCTGCCCAGGCCTCTGCCTCGGCCCGCCTTCACACACGGCCCAGCAAGAGCTTGTTCTGGGCACTAAGCTGAATTCCTTTAAAAGGGGGAAAAGGGAAAAATGTAATCTAAAAATACAATATGACAAAGTGCTGGCCTCCAGCTTGTGTGGGCCACTGGTGAAAACTGTGCCAGCTTCCTGGCTGGCTCGGGAGGGCAGGGAGATGTGGGTTCCCACAGCTCACAGTAAAGTGTTGTGAACCCACGAAGGACCGCTCCAGGCCTGCACTCCAGCACCAGCCACCGCCATCCACCCCACACAACAGAGGTTTCATCACATTCTTAGTGCTTTGGAAAGGCCTGCTTGACCTTTCTATGACCTAAAATTAACGCTCAGAAAGCTCGAAAGCTCCTTAAAATATTACCTTTCTCCTCCCTCCTGAAAATCTTAAGTTTGTCTCTCTGCCAAGGACTGGGGGTTAGATCTGGAGCAAACCAAGGGCCGGCTTTCCTGGAGAGGCCCTGGGGGCCAGTGTGGCCTCGGTGCTGGACCTCTTGTTCCTCTTGGCGAAAAAGGGCAATGGGAAAGCACGACCCTTGGCCCGTTCAGTGCCCTTCACGCTCCCTGGTAACACCATAAAGAGGAAAACTTTTAATCCCACCCTGGACCCAGAAGTGTTGCTCTTGGCTCCAGAACAACAAAGTAAGAGTAATTAATAGAGAGCCAGAGACTTAGGAAAACAGCAACTGATTTCATGAGGCTACGAGGACCCTTTATGAGAGCCTGTGGCACCCCACCCTGCTCGCTCCCTGGCAGAAAGGCTGCAGCTCCTGAGAATGGACAGCAGAGGGATGCACCTTTATGCCAGAGACGCACGGCACTCCCTAAACGCCCATCATTCAACAGCAAAGCCTCCCATGAAGGCAGGATGGGAAAGAACTGCAGCTCTGTGAGTTAGGGGAGGAGGTGATGTGAACCACGCTCCCTCGGCATGATGCAGGGGACCGGCAGGTGCCTGGGTCACCTTCCTGTCTTGATTGTACCAGGTCTAGACCCATCTACTGGGAGGAGAGGTAGACCCAGCAGTCCTGGGGGGGTCTCTCCCCCAAAGCAAGACCAGTCTCTGTATGCATCTGCAGATTCCCCAGCAAAGGCAGCAAAACATACCCCCAAGTCCCCCTGAGGACCCACCCTGAATATTTCCTACCCATAGGAAATACTCAGATTTACGTTTTTAACTAGGTATTTCAAAATTATAGATGATTTACATTTAAATAGTGTACCCTTCCTTCCTTTCTTGCTTCCTTTTTCCTTCCTTTCTTTCCCTCTCTCTTTCCTTCCTTCCTTCCTCCCTCCCTCCCTTTCTCTTTCTTTCTTTCTTCCTTTTCTTTCTTTCTTTTTTCTTTCTTTCTTTTTTCTTTCTTTCTTTTTCTCTTTCTTTCTTTCTTTTCTTCCTTCCTTCTTTCCTTCCTTCCTTCCTTCCCTTCCTTCCTTTCTTTCTTCCTTTTTCCTTCCTTCTTTCTTTCCCTCTCTCTTTCCTTCCTTCCTTCCTTCCTCCCTCCCTCCCTTTCTCTCTTTCCCTTTCTTTCTTTCTTTCTCTCTTTCTTTTCTTTCTTTCTTTCCTTCATTTCCCTCTTTCCTTCCTTCCTTTCTTTCCTTCTTTCTCTTTTCTTTCTTTCTTTCTCTCTCCTTCCTTCCTTCCTTCCTTTCTTTCTTTCTTTCTTTCTTTCTTTCTTTCTTTCTTTCTTTCTTTCTTTCTTTCTTTCTTTTCTTTTCTTTCCTTTCTTTCTTAATCTCAACCTGTCACCCAGGCTGGAGCACAGTGGCATGGTCCCAGTTCACTACAGCCTGGACCTCCCAGGCTCAAGTGATCCTCCCGCCTCAGCCTCCTGAGCAGCTGGGACTATATGCACATGCCACCATACCTGGCTATTTTTTTGTAGCATTGACGTCTTGTTATACTGCCCAGGCTGGACTCGAACCCCTGGGTTCAAGTAATCCTCCTGCCTTGGCCTCCCAAAGCACTGGGATTACAGGTGTGAACCACCATGCCTGGCTATACACCTTTTAAATGTTGTTTCTGCTCACATCTGGTGGGGAAGAAGCCTCTATCTGAGGTTTGTAGCTGTTTTCTGAGAAGCACGTGGGGTGTGGAAGGAGGGGCCCAGGGAGAAAGAACGTCACCATTTGACAGCCACGCACAGGAAAGGTGGGTGAACCTGGGCACATCTCTGGAACCATCTCAGCTTCCCAATTAAAAAGTCAGCCCCACAGGACTGGCGTCTGCTTAGTGCGTGCACACATATGAACTCATCAAGTAGGCAGGGAAGATATTCGCATTCCAAGAAGAAAATAAAGCCCAGAGAGTGTAAATCTCATTCAAGGTCACAGGCTGAACACTGACCGAGCCAGGAATAAAAGTCAAGTCCTCCACCTCCAAGCCCTGGGCTCTTTCTGCTGCAGCACTTGGGCTTCCAGAAATCTTAAGTATCTCAAATACAGCCATGAAATGGAGAATAAATTTTAAAGTCCCTCTGAGCGGCAGTAAAAATATCTACCGGAGAGGCAGCCCCACCCCAAGATCCCACGGGTTATGTTAAATCTAATATGAAGATTATGAGTGCGACAGACTTGTTTGTCAGATCGGTCCTGTTCTAAGGAACAGAGATGTACTCAAGTTGCTGGGGTTAACGAGGTGAGGGCTGGAGAGACGCAGGAAGCTGGGAGAAACGTTGCCAGCTCAGAGCAGGCCTTTGGGAGGGCGGGAATGTTACCCAGGACACGTTTGTTTGTCACTGCTCAGCCACGAAGTCCATCACTGACTCTCAGGTACTCCACTTCCAGGCCCCGGCCAGGCCAGCTGGCCCTTTTCCCTTCTCTCCAGTCTCAGCATTCGGTTTTCCTCCTGCCCCTCTTGGCTTCTGCCTCGCATCCCCACGCTGGACTCACCAGACCCGATCACTCTGTCCTGAGCTGCTTTAGAGTGGGCTTCTGGAGCAGAGCTTTCCTGCCAGGCCAGGCCACAGGCCACTGGGCAGTCTGCCAAAAGTGGCCTGGGGTCAGTTTCCTGACCTGGTCCATCCAGTTGGCTGTGGCCAGCATGACTCAATTACAGAGGCAGCCTCCTCAGAAGGCAGAGTGGGGCTGTGGTAGGAACAGAGACAAAAGCAATGGATGCCAAGTTCCCCCAATAGTCTCTCTCTTTTTTTTTTTTTTTTTTTTAATTGAGACAGGGCCTCACTCTGCCACCCAGGCTGGAGTACAGTGGTGCAATCAAGACACACTACAGCCTGGACCTCCCAGGCCTAAGCAATTCTCCTGCCTCAGTCTTCTAAGGAGCTGGGACCACAAGCATAACAAATAAAAATATGTTTATTTTTATAGAGATGGGGGTCTCACCATGTTGCCCAGGCTGGTCTCGAACTCCTGAGTTCAGACAATCCTCCTGACTCTGCCTTCCAAAGTGCTGGGATTACAGGCTTGAGCTACGGAGCCCTACCACCCCTGATAATTTTTGATGAGTCCCCATCTTGTCCCAAATGACCCTCAGTGTCAGCAGAAGGAACAGGTGTCAGTCCGTTCAGGCTGCTGTAACAAAATGCCATGAACCAGGCGGTTCCTAGACAGTAAGATCTGTCTCTCACAGCTGTGGAGACTGGGAAGCCCAAGAGCCAGGCAGATGCAGTGTCTGGCGGGGGCTACTTCCTGGTTCACAGACAGTGCCTTCTTGCTGTGCCCTCACACAGTGGAAGGGCTGAGGGAGTTCTCTGGGGCCTCTTTTTTAAGGGCACTGATCCCATTTATGGGGACTCCGCCCCCATGACCTCATTACTTCCTAAAGGCCCCGCCTCCTAATACCATCAACCTGGAGGTGAGGATTTTAACCTGTCAGTTTTGGAGGGACACAAATGTTCGACCCATAGCAAATAGAAATTGCAGACAACCTCCCGAGGTGCTGAGTCCACACTGGTGAAAAAGCTTCCTTGTGCATAAAATGTTTGTTTCTTACATGCACGCAAGCTTACTGCGATGGCCTGGCCTGTTTGTTACGGCGTGGCATTTCTGCGCAGCATGGGGCGGGCTGTCGCTGTTTGCCCTGATTTGCATTCCCCTCCCCATGGTGAGAAGATCCAGTCCTCACCACTGAGCTCGGGAGGGTTTCTCGGCCAGGGAAGTGTGGGCCAAGTGATGTGGGACACTTCCCATCAGAAGCACTGAGAGCCAGCCTGTGGTTCTGGAAGTCTCCCTGCCCTCTCTGCATGAGCCCAGCAATGTCCCAGGTGGAGCCGCTCCTGGCCAGGACGTTAGGGAGCAGAGCCACGGCCCATGGGCGGCGGAGTGAGAAGTCGCCCTGTAGTTGTAAGCCCTGAGAATCGGATCGTTCCTGCCGCATGACTTAGCCCAGTCAGTCCTTAGAGCCTGTGAAGGTTTTTGCAATAAATGTAACTAGTTTCTTACTGATACATCCTCTTCCTTGTATCTGTATTTGCTGCATGTTTCTGGTTTTCATCCTTTAAAAAAAAAAGGAAAAAAAGCAACTGGCAGGATGAGGTAGCTCATACCATTAATTCCAGCACTTTGGGAAGCTGAGGTGGGCAGATCACCTGAGGTCAGGAGTTCGAGACCAGCCTGGTCAACGGTGAAACCCCATCTCTACTAAAAATATAAAAATTAGCCGGGTGTGATGGCGCATGCCTGTAATCCCAGCTACTCAGGAGGCTGAGGTACGAGAATCACTTGAGCCCTGGAGGTGGAGATGGTAGTGAGCCAAGATCGTGCCACTGGACTCCAACCTGGGTGACAGGGCGAGACTCTCTCAGAAAAACAAAACAAAACAAAACAAACAAAGTCTCTGCCTTGTTTTATGTGTATATTTATGAGCAGCATCTAGCTGAATTTGGGGGATGTTGGTTTAATCCTGTAGTCTCCAGGTTTTGTACATGAGCTTAATCCCTTTACAGTTATGGTTAATACTAAAGTAATTAAAATTATTTCTATTATTGTATGTGACATTTCATTTACCATGATTTTCCTTTGCTTTATCTTTTCTGCGTTTTCTAAGTATGATAACATTTTTGGATTTTTCTTTCCCCCCGAGATGATTTGGCGGCTGTGGATTTTTGTTTCTATTCTTGGCAGTGACTATCCTTCATTTTTAATCTATATTCGGAACTCTGGGTTTTTTCTGATGAAGTCTAAAGTATCTACATCCTTTTTCTGAACAAGGAACGTTATTTCCTGTATCTTGTCCTATCTTTGTTATTGTTATTGTTTATAAATGCACAAAGGTGAATAGTGTTTTTACAGCGAGTGGGTACTTTATGGACGCATTTGACCAGCGACATGCAGAGATGGGGTTTACGTTTGGTCGACTTGCTCACAGTGGCTTCCGGCCTGACGGTTGTGTCTTTGCTGGGCTTGGGACCCTTCTTGGCATTGTCTGTTCAATCTCATTCTCCCACCTGCTGCTCCTCTTTCCCAGACCTCCTCCAAGACGAGCCAGAGCTGCCCAGGCAACTCTGCCGGTCTCTTGCCTGCTCCTTTGGGGCGATTTTCTTTTTAAATCTCAGTTGCTGTGGGATGCGTTCTTGGAGAATTCCTTATGTCCGTCTTCCAATTCACCCATTTGTTGAGGATTTGATTGCATTTGCTGGTTTCTTTTTTATTTCAATGAGCATCTTTTTAATTTTCAGGTTTACTAATTAGATATTTTCCATTTCCATCAGTTCTGACCTTTTTCATTTCTGCCAAGTTTTGTGTATAGCTAATTACCCTTTTTAGGCTATTTCTTGTCTTTCCTCTTTAAGATGCTAAAAAACTTACTTTAAGGTCATTTTCCTATTGCTCTGGTTCTCTCCCGTGTCCCTCTCCACCCTCCTTCTTCTCTCCCTGTCCACACCCCTCACACACACTCAACCCTGTCTGCCCTGAGGGTTTGCATCAGTCTTTGCCCAGCCTCCAGGGATGCCCTCCGTGAACCAGGTTTCATGTCCCACAGAGCATCGGCTAAATCACAAATGGAGTAATGGCATTGGTGGTGCCTTACCTGGGTCCCAGACAGGAGGCTGCTTCCTCCCACCTCCTCGTCCTCGAATCTTTGGAAGCTGAAGCCCAGGAAGCACTCAGCTGGAATTTTCTTTCCGTCCCCTCTCCGGGGTGGGGGTCTCTCTATGCAGTCAGCTGGCCTCTGCTCCCAACCCTGCGTGCTGCACCAGGTGCCAGCGCTTCCTCCACATTGGTTCCGGACCGGAAGCCCCATCTCAGACCCCACCCACGGGTTTTGTTCTGTCTGTTTTTGGTGTCTGTGATGCTTGGCTTGTTTTGTTGAAATATGTTTTCTCTAATGCTGCCGCGTATTCGGAGCAGAGAAGAGGCCTCAGAGCGTGAACGTGTAGGGCCGTGCTGTCCAGAAATCCAGAAGGTTCATTTCTTTGTTTATTTAATTCAACTTAAACCCAACTTGGAGCCCCACCCTGTGGGGCTGGCAGAAAATGCAACTCTCTCCCGTCCTAGAGTCCCTCCAGGATCCAGAAGCTTCCATGGTGCCCAGAAGAGCTGCAGGGCTGGGAGCTGGGAGCTGTCACCACCGCCTCAGCAGCCACTCTCACCCACGTCCTGCTGCCCTCAGGCTGGCAGCCGTTCCTGCATCCTGCCCGGTGCCTGGGGATCCTTGCCAGGGATGAGAGCCTCGGGGCACAACATGGGCAGTCCAGTGTGCTCCACCCTCCCAGGCTGTGCCTTGGAGCTGTGCTCAGACCTTAGGCCCTTGGGGACACCAGCCTCCTCCTCTTCCCAGCCTCAGTGAGTCTTGCCCTCTCCCTCCCACTCGCCTCCTGGGTTTGGGTTTTTATGAAATGGGTTTAGGTTTTTACAAAAGACAGAAAGAGCCTTTGGCTTTGAGCTGCTTTGGCTTTCTGCCTGGAAAAAAAATCCCCGAGGCAAAAAAATTACAAAGAGCCGGGTGATCTGCTTGAAATGGGATGAGGGGGAGAAATAAGAAAAGCAAAACAAAGATTAATATCTCCACCCACCCCCTCAAAGTGTATTCCGTCACACATCCCATTAAGGGCTGGCGAATGAATGGGCTGCCATTCTGAGAAGGGCCAATTCTTGGGGGGAAACAGCTGGCAGTCACCGCGTCCAGAAGCCAGCGATGCGGGGGCACCTGAGGCAGGGGCCACAGCCCAGCCAGTCAGGCAGAACCGGAAGGATCACAGCCCAGCCCCAGCTCGGAAGGGCCCCTCGGCAATCACCCTGAGTTACCAACAAAATGCCGACGGACTTTTTCAAACTTGCATTCTCTTAAGTACATTGGGAGAGTATGTTTCTATGGTTTAGAACGCTTACCATCAAAAGAGCATTTTAAACATGATTTTGTCCTCAAAGAGGTAAGCTTCAATTACTTGAGAACTTCATGGAAGCCTCGCATTTTGCAGCAATGCCGGGTCAGTGTGTGCCGCCGTCTGTCCTGTTGTCTCTGTGTTCTCTGTGTGAGAGGGTGGGGAGGGCAGACCTGGGGTGCTAAGGCTCGGGTTCCTCACGAACTCTGCAGGGGCTCCTGGGCACGCCACTCCCCTTTTGCCCCCCATGGCATTTATCTGTAAAGTAAGAGTTCTGCTGGGTTAAATGGTGCCACCTCCTTCCAACAGGAACATCAGAGTGTGCCCCTAGTTGGCCCAAGGGCCTTTGTGCATGTAATTAGGATAAGAATCTCGAGATAAGATCATTCTGGTTTAGGGTAAGCCCTAAATACAATGCCAAGAGTCCTTAGAAGAGAAGAGAAGGGGAGAAGACACAGAGCCACGGGGAGGGAGCCCACGTGGAGACAGAGGCAGAGGTTGGAGTGATGCATCCAGCAGCCAGGCTTCCCCACACCTGCCAGAAGCTGCAGAGATTCCCGGAGAGACTCCCACTCACAGCCACAGAAGAAACCAGCCCTGCCACCATGATGTAGGACTTCGGGCCTCCAGAACTGTGGAGGACACACTTCTGTTGTTTGAAGCCACACAGTTTGGGGTCGTTTGTTATAACGCCCCTAGGAAACTAACTCAGGAGGTTAAACTAAATCGTTTTGAAGCCTCTTCAGATATCTCCAGGCTACAGCTAGGAAGTGGGGTCCTGGATGTGGAATCCCTCCGAAGAACGTAGCACACATATTCCCGTCTCCATCGTCTCCCTTCTTTCTGGATTCCGGGCCAGCCGAGAGGAGGCCGCCCTTCCCAGGCTGCTGCACCAGAGGACTGGGGTCCTACCAGTGAAGCTTACAAGATAAATGGCTGTGGGATGCGAGGATAGTTAGCCCAGGAAAGAGGAGATGTCCAGGGCCGTAGTAAGTGGCCCCACATAGTTGAAAGCTTCTCATTTGGAAAAGAGATTAATCTTATTTTCGGTAGTTCCAGAGGCAGCCCTGCAAGGGGGGTCAGATCTCCTTTCTTCATTATCTATTTATTTAGAGATAGAGTCTTGCTCTGTCACCTAGGCTGGAGTGCAGTGGCACAATCTTAACTCACTGCAACCTCTGCCTCCCAGGTTCAAGTGATTCTCCTGCCGCAGCCCACTGAGTAGCTGGGATGACCGGTGCCCACCACTATGCTCGGCTACTTTTTGTATTTTTAGTAAAGACAGGGTTTCACCATGTTGGCCAGGCTGGTCTCGAACTCCTAACTTCAAGTGATCCGCCTGCTTCAGCCTCCCAAAGTGCTGAGATTACAGGCGTGAGCTACCACTCCCGGCACAGATTTCCTTTCAATACAATTCCCTACAGGGAGAAGACTGAAGCCCTGGAATGGCAGAACCTGCCTCTGCTGGCAGCTGTGCAGGCAGGTAAAGGTGAGAGGCGGTCACAGCCCTGTGGGTGTTTGGGCCGGACCACCTGAAACCCCTTTTCAATCTGAGTTTTTGAAAGTTCATTATTCCTCGGGCTTTTTAGATCTCACCAATACAATTTAATTCCACAAAATCAGAAATCTCCAATGAGCAGGGCCCAGGAATCTGCATTCATGCAAAAAGCCGTTGTGTCCCAGGCAGTCTGGAGACTCAGGCTAGTGACTGAGTGTTCCCTGAGCTGGATGCAACCCGACGGCAGCCAGCTACAGCCCCAGGGCTTGACCCACTGAGGACACCCCAGGACCACCTGCCCAGGCGTGGGAGGAGCTCCCTTCCCTGCTGCGGGGTTGGGTCCTTGCCCTGTACAAATGCCCTTGTCGGCTGCAGATGGATCAGCCTCTCTCTTCCCATTTCTGAATTTTGGCCAAGATTAATAATAGGAGACAATTTCTTATAATGCACTTTACTCCTCTTTCTACCTTTCCCTAAAACCCGCCTCCTTCAGAAGCCCTTTCTAGCTGCTATTTGCTGTCTGTCTCCATTATTCTCTAACTTAGCAAGCCAGCCATTTCCTTAGTTTATTGAATTTATCAGCTTGGGTGAATGTGTTCATTAGCTTACTTTTTAAAAAAAATTTTGTTTTGAATTGACGCATAACAATTGTACATGTTTCTGGGGTTCGCCATGATGTTTCCATGTGTGCACATGTGGCATAATAATCAAATTAGGGTAGTTAGCATGTCAGCCTCCTCAGACCTTTATCATTTCTGTGTTGTGATAACACTGAGATCCTCTTTGCCAGCTTTCTTGAAATATATAGTATGTTCTTATTAATCCACTGTGTCATAGCGCACCAGACCTGTCCTTCCCGTCTCACTGGAACTTTGCACCCATTGACCAAGCTCCTACCCGAACCCCTCCAGCCTCTAGGAACCACTGTTCCACTCTCTATTTCTATGAGATCAGAGTTTTGGATTCTATATGTGGGTGAGATCATGCAGAATGTGTCTTTCAGTGCCTGGTTTATTTCAGGTAACATGATGTCTTTGATCTGTCTCTCTCCCTCTCTCGACTCTAAGCTCCCTGGGAGCACGCGCTGTCTTTCTCTTATCCACTCTCGAAGTCCCAGTCTTCAGCACAGGGTCCTGAAGCACAGCAGGCGCTTATATCCACCAGGAGTAGGTTCAGCAGCAAAGAACAGAGACCCTGAATTACCATTGACCCAACCACACAAGATTTTGTTCCCTCAAGCAGAAACTGCAAAGGTGGACAGTGCAAGTGGTGTGGGCAGCTCGGCTCCACACAGCCAGCAGGGATCCAGGCCCCTTCCATTCTCTGCTCCACTGTATCCCGGTGTTCTCGTAGTCTGAGATGGCTGCTTAAATCTAACCTGTATATCCATAAGTCAGACAGCAGGAAGGAGGAGGGTTGATTCGGGGCACAGCTACTTCCCTTTAGGGAAGTAGCACACAACACTTCCAGTTACATCCCACGAAGCGGATGCTAGTTATGTGGCCAAACATAGATACGGGAGAGTCTGGGAGGTGTCGTTTTATTCCAGACAGTCATACACGCTGCTAGAAAGAGTTCCATTTCTAGGAAATAAGGGTGTGGCCAGCAGCCTCTGCAGTGGAGCTCAGTAATTATAACTTGAATAAATAGGTGACTCGGAGCCCAGCCTGAACCAGTAGAATCTTAGATCACCTTTGACAGGGAGGATTTATGGGCATTGATCTTTCTGCCCATAAAAATGCTGCTGGCATTGCTTCAGTGACTCAGGGACATCAGACCAGCACCCAGGTGGATGACAAATCCCTGGAGAACAGAGACGTCCTTCCTTTCTCTTCTGTCATGTTCTTTTGTCCTTCATTCCTTTTTCTGTCCCTGCAGCACCGGGCCCTCTGCCTTGCACACCGTGGGTTGCAGCAAATGTTTGTTGCTGGTGATGATAGTGGAGGGAAGGGTGGTGCTCTCCACAGGGTGTGTGAGGGGCACTCATCTGCCTTGACTGGTTTCCAGATGGGCTTTCACAGTTCTCTGAAGTCCAGTATAAATACGGCGGGGAAATGGGGCAGGGCTGTTACCATCTTCCAGTCAGGAAAGAACTGCCACCTCATGGCAATGGTGCGCCATTCATCACCAAATCAACACGCAGACGCCCAGGGTGCAGACACAATCATCACCCTTCTTACTTATTTTTGGTTAATAAGGAAAACATGGGTCCCTGGGCCCTAGACAGACCCTCTTGAGTTACAGAATAATTAATCTTTCATGGCTGTGCCTTCATCTTCATCACAGTCACTTCTTCCTGCTTTGGATGAGGCAAATCCTGTTTTCAACCAGACTTATCAATGTGCCCTTAAGAGGATTTGAAATCCTGTCTCTACTAAAAAAAAAAAAAAAAAAATTAGCCGGGCATGGTGATGGGCACTTGTAATCCCAGCTACTCAGGAGGCTGAGACAGGAAGAATTGCTTGAACCCAGGTGGAGGTTGCAGTGAACCTAGATTGCACTCCAACCTGGGTGGCAGAGTGAGAAAAAAAAGAAAAAGACAATTACTTATGCGCACCAAACACACACTGTCTCTCTCATCCCATAACCCACTGCAACCAGGTTCCCACTCACACCGTGGCCTCAGTTTCTCTTATGCTTCTGCCATCCCCTGTGGAGACCAGACCCAGCCACCCTGCAGGGTTTGCGCCACTCCGCTGCTCCCAAACGCTGAGCCCCTCAGGATGCCTCCGAGCAGATGAAGCTTCCTAATGCCACTGCTTCCTTCCTCTCCATCCTCCTTCATCCGGAGGTCTCTGCTATGTCGTTGCTGGGTTTGTCATTTCATTAGAACTATTTCTCTGGTGTTTTCCTAGATGAGGCACTTAGGCGATAAACTCACTGAGTTTTTAATGTATCTTCAAACACCTTCTGCTCCTAACACTTCAACGATCTATTGGGAACAGGGGCTCCTGGGTTGCAGTCTTTGCTCTTCCACTGTTTTTGGCTTGCAGTGTTGTAGACGAGAAGCCTGAGACCATTCCGATTGTTTTGCTTTTTTAGGTAACATATTCCTTTTGATTGAAAAATGATTGGCTTTCTTTTTCTCGATGCAGAAAGTACAGCACTTATAATTTTCCATTCAAAGTTATTTAGTAACATTTGCATATAATAAAATGGATCCATTTTAAAAAGTACATGTTTTGACATGTTTATACATCTATGTATTCATTAAAATTTCCATCACTGTCCCAGTCAACTCGGTGGCCCCTGACAACCACTGGTCTGATTTCCATCACTGTGGATGCAATTTGTTGTTTCTAGAGTTTCATATGAAGGGAAGAATACCGTGTGTATGCAGAGTTCGGAAGCTGTTCCCATGACATAGTGCAGAGTACATCTTTTCTCATCAGCTGAACCTGGAACTCCCTGAGCCCTTCCTCTGCCGGCGTCCCCCAGCTCAGGGGAGAGTTCCAATATTTAATGGCTGCCCTTCCCCCATCTGTGATTTTCCGCGCTCCTGTAACTTGTTACTCTCAGATCAGGTCTCCTGGGCCCGACCCCCAAGCCTCCTGCTTTCCGTCCGCATCTGCCTCTTTCCCACTCTGCTATGTCTGCCTATTTCTCACCCTTTTCCTTCCTCGGGTCAGGGTCTGCACCAGGATCGCGTCTTTAATCGTCCGCTGGATGTTTTCATGATGCGGGCGCGTTTGGAAGCGCCTGGAGTTCCTTTGCGCGCTGGAATTGGATCTTCTCACGTGCCCTGTGGGTTCTGATCTCAGGTGTTCCTGGGCCTCCTCCCACGCTCCGTTCCGCTGGCCACGTGGGTGGACGGCTCCCTCTGACATTCCTCACCTGACATACCCAGGTGCTCCCTCCACCCTGTTCTGTCCCCACCCAGCCAGATGGGATGTTCTTTTCTTCCCCCCTTTGTCAGTAATTTGGCGCACAGGTCTATTGCTGCCATGTCCTTAATGCCCAACAGATTAAAAACAACAATAACAACAAAGGAATCCGCCCCCACCCCCTTAAAGGTTCTCCAGCCCCTCCGAGGCCCCTAAGGAACTCTCGTTGCCCTCCTCCCCTCAAGGATGGAGACACTCGATCTGCCCACTCGCCTCCCTCCGGGAGGTCATGTGGCCCTCACATCCCCTTCCTCAGACCAGCTTCCCACTCACAGGGTTGGAGGCAGTGGCCCCTGAACCATCCCACCACAGGGCCGGAGGTCTGGTGTCCACTCAGCCAGTGGCTGCAGCGGTACCATGGCTCTGTAGAGGAGCTGGAGAAGAGATGGGGACTCTCCAGGCCCAGGCACGTCCTGGACACCCTCCCAATCTTCCTCTCCACCACTGGGAGGACGTGGCACTCTCTTCCCTTACAATATACACATGGTTTCTGTTTGCAGACTTTTCTAAGTGGCCGGTGACTGACAGTCTATGCTATTTACAGATATTTTATGGAAAAATAAACACAGTCTGCTCCTCAAGGTAAAGTTGGCATTTGAATAAAGAATGAGAAAATGGAGGGGGGGGGGGCAGTGGTGTTAAATAAAACAATTCAATGGAGATTGCACTTTAAAAACAGAGGGCTTAAAAAATTTTCCACTGTTATATAATTTTGTGGCTTAAAAAAATTTGTCTTCTACAAAAATTCTCATATATGGACACTTTAAAAATTTAAGGACAGAATTTTTTTCAGTCTGTTTGAAAATCTTCCAAATAAAGGATCCTAGTGAGTTTTAAATATGCTTGTTAAAAACCTTTAAATACAACTCCCAATTAATTTGCAAGAGCAAATTATTAACATCAGGGAAGATGGGCACTGACTAGACAAAATTTGAACAAAATCCTTTGTGTAATTGGTGGAAGTGAAAGGGTAAAGCATATTTAATAAGCGCAGCCTTCTTTCATTTGGATCTACGTGACTTTGTAAGCAGTTCCTTTCCAGCAATGATTGTCATTAAAACCAAGTTACAAATAAAATGAACGTAGAAACAGACCTTTGGATTTTGGGGGTTTTTTTGTTTTTTTATTTTATTTTATCATTTATTTTGAGACGGGATCTTGCTCTGTCGCCCAGGCTGTAGTGCAGTGGTGTGATCACAGCTCACTGCAGCCTCAACTTTCTGGGCTCAAGCAATGCTCCCACCTCAGCCTCCAAGTAGCTAGGACCACCGGCGTGTGCCACCATGCTCAGCTAATTTTTTAATTTTTTGTAGAGACGGGGTTTCGCCGTGTTGCCCAGTCTAGTCTTGAACTCCTGGGCTCAAGCGATCCTCCCACCTCTGCCTCCCAAAGTGCTGGGATTACAGGCGTGAGCTACCGTGCCCAGCCAGAAACAAACCTTTGCACACTATGTCACAAAGAATTAAAACAGTCATAATTAACAAAACTGCTCACACTAATGGTAAATTTCTCTGGTTCGTGTTTTTGTTTGTTTGATTTTTGGTGTATTTTGTTGTTTTGTTTTTTGAGACGGAGTCTCGCTCTCACCCGGGCTGGAGTGCAGTGACGTGGGCTCGACTCACAGCAACCTCCATCTCCCAGGTTCAAGCAATTGTCCTGCCTGAGCCTCCCAAGTAGCTGGGACCACAGGTGCAAAAATTAGCCACCACACCTGGCTAATTTTTGTATTTTTAGTAGAGATGGAGTTTCTCCATGTTGGCCAGGCTAGTCTTGAACTCCTGACCTCAAATGATCTGCCTGTCTCTGCCTCCCAAACTGCTGGGACTACAGGCATGAGCCATGGCACCCGGCCCTTGGGTTTGTGTTTTTCTAAGGCGCATTAGTACAGTAGTGCAGTAGTATACATATATCATAAACAAACACTGTGTGCTAGTATCCCTTTATTACCATTCAGCTCCAACTCTGCCCTCCTTGGACCTTCCCTGTGATGCGGGGAGCTGGGCTGTGAACGTGGCTCCTTTGCAAGCTGGCAGCACCAGGCTTCATCCATGGAGGGTACCACCAGGCATGGCAGAGGAAGGGGCCTATCTCTAGGTTCCATGTCCCTCCCAGCTTGTTCCAACAGCATGGCCGCCATCAAGGCATGGGACGCCCAGGACGCTCACCCCAGTGGACATCACGGGCACTGCCATGTGGGCGGCTCCCCAGCAAATTCCACTGGCCCCCACAGGACAGCTTCCAGTGGGTTCCATTGGCACCCAGAGGGTATCTTCCACAGGGATTCCAGCAGCCCCACTCCTGTGAGCTCTGCAGTCACCCTGGTCCTGCTGCTGACCTGGCAAGCGCTTCCCAGCGGAATTTCAAGGTACCCTAGTAGACAGGCGCTCAGCTTCTGCCTGAGAGGTTGTAGCTGCTGCCTGTATCTCAGATTCCTGTGCTCTCTAGGGTCCCATATAACCAGATACGAGTTCCTTAGGGCAAACTTTACCCTTTCAAATGACTCTGAGGCTCCTGTTGGAGCAGCTGCTTTGGAGGGACGTGGATTTGTCTGGTTGCTTACTGGTGGGTTTCCTTAAGAAGGGTTTCTTTTTTGTGCAATGTGTGATTTTTGTGTCAGAAAGTGGCTGGCCTCTTGCAGCGATTTTGCCTTTAAACTGACATTCGTTATTATACCTTCAGCTCAGGAAAATGATCCTCAGTCATTTCTGAGTATTCCTTGGGCCCAGCTGTTGCTCGCACTTCCCCACGATTCCCCTTTCAGTGCTGCTTTAGCAGGAGGCGTGTGAGAGAGGGGCAGGCACAGGTGCAGGGGATGGAGCCACGGACCGACTAGCCCGTGGGCTCTTCCAAGGTCCAGGTGCACTGACCTGGGCAGCCGGAGGGGAGTCGGGTTTAGGAGGAGTGGATGGGGCTCAAGCAGCAAAGTCTCAGGGAAGACAACGCTGCCGACCTGCCCCGGGGCAGCCAAAATCCAGGACCAACTTGGGAGGCAGCTACTCACCAGCCCCCACCCAACAGCCACGGGCACCAGGCCTCCCACACCCACGCATAGGTCCCTCCAGGGCTTGAGAAGCAGCCAGAATGGAGGGGGCCACAAAGAAAGCGGCAACCGCCTCCAAAGACCACGCCAGGAACACCAGGAACCACTGTGGACCTAGTGCCCCGGCTGCTCCACGGCCATCCTCCCTCCCAGCTGTAGAGAAAAACAGGAAGACATAGACCAGCCACTCCTGGCAGACTAAGCAAGGGTGAGTCGGATGCTGGTGGGTGCTGCTGGGTACTATCATGTGCTGATGAATACTATTGGTGCTGCTAGGTACTGTTGAGTGCTAATGGGTTCTGCTGGATACTGCTGGGTATATTGGGTACTTCTGGGTATGACTGGATACTATTGGGTACTGATGAGTACTGATGGGTGCTACTGGCTACTGATGGGTACTGCCAGGTGCTGCTGGAGTCTGATGGGTACTGATGAGTATTGGTGGATACTGCCAGGTGCTACTGGGTACTGATGGGTACTGGTGAGTACTGCTAGGTACTCCCAGGTGCTGCTGGGTACTGATGGGTATGGCTGAGTGCAGCCAAGTACTGTCAGCTGTCATTTTCTTTTGGTTCACAAGGTGATTTAAAAAAGTAACACACCTGCAGGGTGTTAAGCTTGGCCCCAATAAAAGCAGCTCCGTTCCATTGGCTGGGACCTGTCCTCTGCCGGCGTCTGGGTTGTCAGGCCCTGCATGCAGTGTCTTCTCAAGGTGGCACATCTGAGACATTAGCAAACGCACTGTAGACAATTCTCTCCTAGGCCAAGACCCATGGCATGCTGCTCTGGGAGGTGCTGGCGGATGTTGCCCCAAAAGTGCGGAGGGTGGTAGGGGAGGCCAGAGCCTTGGCCAAAAAAGTTTAGGAGACCCCTCAAGCTATGTCCCTGGGGACTCACCCAGGCTCAGCCCAGCACACCAAATGTTCAGAGAAGCCTGCCTTGCTGCAGAGCCTGGGCTCAACTTCAGGAGCCATGCTCAGCCACAGTCAGATCCAGGAATAGAGAGTGATCCATAGAGGCCTCTCCCAGGGAGACAAGCTTGTGTTGGGCACCTCTGGGTGAACTGGAGGCCAGGACAGAAATTCTGTGTGCTATCCACCAGGCCACCCTGCCTGCCCTGGGGACGAGATGGCTCAGTTGCAGACACAGTTCTGAGACAGCCCCTTATGCACCACCCCTTCCTAGGAGCACTCGTCCCAGCCAACACGCATCGTTAATCTCAAGTCATTGTAAGCTGCTCAGTGAAGGGTTTCCACCTTTGGGATTCGGATGATTCATAAAAGTGACAGGACTCTCCCTTCCGAAGGAGAGCAACGCATTAAGAACTTGACTCATGGAAGCAAATCCAAACGTACATAATTTTTCTGCTAAAATTGGGATGGGGGAGGATTAGATGTGACCTCAAAGTTGCTTCATTTTATTCCTCAAAAACAGACATTTATATGACTGATTTTAAAGCCCCTTTTTAAAAATAATGGGAAACTTAGATGTATATAAAGTTCCAATGAAAAGCTAAAAGAAAAAAAAAAGGAAACTATAAACAATTTAAATTTTCATTGCTGCAGGGATAGTAATACAAATTGTGGGATCTCTGTGCAAAAAAATGCTAGGCAGTCCTTAAAAATAAATATATTTACTAGACCCAGGTAAAAAGCACTGTGAATGTGTTAAACACAAACAGCACCAATATCTCACATTTGCTGGGGAGTCAGGAGCTCCAGCCACAAAGGCAGGCAGCCCAGTGTGGATTCAGGCTCAGGCACCTTCCACCTTATTATCTTGGGGTGCTGTTTAGATGGTGAGATTCTGAGTGAAACCTGCTTTAATTTATTTTTATAATGTCTTAAATTTGATTTAATACCAAATGAGTGAATGAAGTAGGGTTTTTTGTTTTGTTTTGTTTTGTTTAAGAAATGGGAGATCAATTGCTATCAAATCTGTAATCAAAGTTGCTTCTGATTCTGCAGTAAAACGGGCTCTTCTAAGTCATTTTCCCCAAGGTCCACCCATGGGGGAGCTCCTGGAGGGATCCAGCTGTGCCCATTCCTCCCCAGGGAAGCCTGCGCTGGCTTTGTTAGGTGACCCCCCAGCTCCCATACCAATGGGTGCACCCTGCAGGGTCCTGGGAGGGGTAGCAATGGGATTCACAGGCTTTTCCAGCCCAACCAAGGCAGCTGCCTACCTGCTCCACCCTCACACCCCCGGGGGTTTCAGTCCATGTTCCATGGGCCCTTACCCAGCCCACACCTACCTCAGGGAGGACAATCCTAGTGGGGCAGGGGCGAGGCAAGGGCCTGTGGCTGCCAGTGCCCCATCCCCCTTAGCAGCCTGTGCCCGTCATGCTTTTGTTCAAAGGCTCCTTTTTATGGAATGGTTCCACCACTGGGACGAAATAATTTTTGACATCTGTTGGTGTGGCTGGAAAGGCACTGAGCTTGGAGTCCAGGGACCCAGGTACAGTGTGGCAGGACCACACGTGGCAGTGTGGCCAGGGCCTTGGCCCCTGCTGCCTGGAGCTTGTGTTCTTCAGGAGGCAGGAGAGGGAGTTGTTGAGTGCTACGAGCACAGGCTCAAGTGTGTGGGGACACTTGGCTAGAATTTAATGAGGCACTCGGTGTGGGGCAGCTTGGAGAAGTGGAGATGGGATGGGCATCTTTGAACAGGAGTGGCAGATCCCTGGGAGGGAAAAGCTCTTGCTGTGTGGGGTGCGAAGGGACAACGCTGGTGGACAGTGCCAGAGAGGGGCCTTGTTTCATATTAAACCGGGACTTCTGGCAACTGAGAGGTACCTTGGGGAGCTGCAAGGTCCCCGCCAACAGGAGTTGGAATCAGGGGTTCGCATTAGGAAGGCAGAGGGGACCTGCGGGACTTGCCTCCTCCTGTGATGGGGGCACACTCCAAAGCCCTGTCACTCTGCCTGTGTCACTGTGACAACCATGGACGCAAATGGAGGAAAGATCTCCGATGATTCGGGGCTGTGCTGGGTGCTTGCCACATACTGAGCAGACATCGAGGATGCTCTGTTGCTTCTTCAAAGGAAAATAGAGCTGGGAGCGTGGTGCCCCAAGGAGGGGTGCAGCTCACACGCACAAGAGGACCCAACGGGGAGCACCATCCCCCCTTGCCTTCTGGCTCATGGCCCTGCAGGACCTGGCTGGGAAGCCACGCCGGCCACCCTGTGTGGGGCCAGTGCATGACCCTCTCCCTGGCATGCAGCTGCAGCACACTCCCAAGTTGATGAGGATTTGTTAAAGTCACACTAAATTTCTTTCCACCCACTTTCTTCCCATGGACCTCGCTCTCCTCCTCAAAGTGAAAGAGTCCAGGGCCAGCGGGCTGAGCCCCTGCAGCCTTCTACACAGCTGCCTCCAAGAGCCCCGCGTACACACCACATTGGTTCCACCACATTTGGCCTCCCGTGCCTTCCCTCGCCTCTCCCCCGCCTTCCCTCGCCTCTCCCCCATCCTCTCTCTCCTAGGAGGAAATTTGGCCGTTGTCTTGATTGTCGCTTTTTTGCAAGGATGTCAGAAATCTGGCTGGAAATCCCGGCAACCTCCCCCATCCCCGTCCCTGCCCACGCCAGCATTCCATCGCACCCCTGCATCTGGCTTTATCTCCGATGCTGAGCCCTGCGACCTCGTGTTCTGGGCACCAGTGTCTGCCGGACCTAACAGCCCACAAAGGAGAATCCTGGCCACAGATATGTGACTTGACCCTGAACTTTGGCCACAGGAGGCATCCCTGCTCCCAACATCCCCCTCTTCCCATCTATCCACAGCCGTGCAAGATTCCTGTCTAATCAGATACTGCCCTTTATCCCTCCAGAGCCATTGCACAGGATGGGACGCTGGAATCTGTTCTTGCTGTGGCGTCATTGCTTGGTCAGCAGGCTCGGAGCCTGATAATTGCCGGTATTGATCCTGTAAACACTTCAGGACATCACAAAGGATTGAGGGAAGACCTTTTTAAATAGGTCAAGCGGTCCTTCTGCAAGAGGACCACCTCTGCAGGGCAGCTCCCAGAGGACAGGGGACAGCAGTGAGGGCCCTGCCACAGGCAGGGTGGCAGGGATGCCCACCACCCTCCACACAGGCCCCTGAGCCTTTCAGAAGAGCCCTCAGATGGCTCCTACAAGCCCTGCAGGGAAGTCCTGGCCCTCTGTAGCCCACGATGGGCTATCTGCCCCTGGCCCCACCAGTCCCACCTGCAGAACCTTTGCACAACTCAAAGGTCACCTTTGGTCACACTTCACCGCATTGTCTCCACCTGCCCAGTTGCCTCAGGATGTCCCCAGTTGCCCTGTTCCCATGGGGCAGAGTCTTTATTCAGCTCTTTGCTGTGCACTCTACTACCCTGACATCAAGATTGGTTGCAGGAACCATGAAGGATTTGAATGAATCCCATTGACCTTAAAGAAGAACCAGAGATCCCACTGCCCCAGCATCACTTAGCCTGGCCATTCCCTTGTATGATCTTCGGGCTAATTTTCTTATACCACCGAGTGAGGAAGAACTTGGCCCAGGATGGGTCCATTTGCATTCAGGGAGGTAAAATAAATGGATTGGACTTTCCAGGAAAGCAAACAGAACAGTTTTGGAAGCATGGGGAAAGTTCTAATTCCAGATCTGCAGGTATTCATTTATAAGTTTGTTGTTCTGATCACTTAAGATCCCAGCCCTTTAGAACATCTTTGACTGAAATACAAGGGATCCCTGTGTGTGTGCCTGTGTGTGCAAGTGTGTGTGTATGAGCATGTGAGCATGCACGTGTATTTGTGTGAGCAGGTGGATTTTTGTGTCTATGAGCATGTGAGCACACATGTATTTGTGTGAGCAAGTGGGTTTGTGTATGTGTGTATGAGCATGTGAGCATGCAAGTGTATTTGAGCAGGTGGGTTTGTGTGTATGTATGAGCATGTGAGCACATGTGTATTTGAGCAGATGGGTGTGCATGTATGAGCATGTGAGCACACATGTGTATTTGTGTGAGCAAGTGGATTTGTGTGTGTGTATGAGCATGTGAGCATGCACATGTATGTGAGCAGGTGGGTTTGTATGCATGTATGAGCATGTGAGCACACATATGTATTTGAGCAGGTGGGTTTCTGTGTGTGAGCATGTGAGCACACACGTATATTTGTGTGAGCAGGTGGGTTTGTGTGTGTGTGTGTGAGCATGTGAGCACACACAGGAATTTGAGCAGGTGGGTTTGTGTGTATGTGTGTATGAGCATGTGAGCATGCACATGTATTTGTGAGCAGATGGGTTTGTGTGTGTGTACGAGCATGTGAGCACATACGTGTATTACGTGTATTTGAGCAGGTGGGTTTGTGTGTGAGCATGTGAGTGCGCACATGTATTTGAGCAGGTGGGTTCGTGTGTGTGAGCATGTGAGCACACACATGTATTTGTGTCAGCAGGTGGGTTTGTGTGTGTGTATTTGTGTATGAGCATGTGAGCATGCATGTGTATTTGAGCAGATGGGTTTGTATGAGCATGTGAGCACAAACGTGTATTTGAGCAGGTGGGTTTGTGTGTGTGAGCATGTGAGCACACGTGTGAGCAGCTGGGTTTGTGTATGTATGTATGAGCATGTGAGCATGCATGTGTATTTGTGTGAGGAGGTGGGTGTGTGTATGAGCATGTGAGCACACACGTGTATTTGAGCAGATGAGTTTGTGTGTGTGTATGAGCATGTGAGCACACACGTGTATTTGAGAAAGTGCATTTGTGTGTATGAGCATGTGAGCACACACATGTATTTGAGCAGGTGGGTTTGTGTGTGTATGAGTATGTGAGCACACACGTGTATTTATGTGAGCAGGTGTGTGTGTATGTGTATGTGTGTATGATCATGTGAGCATGTACATGTATTTGTGTGAGCAGGTGGGTTTGTGTGTATGTGTGTATGAGCATGTACATGTATTTGTGTGAGCAGGTGGGTTTGTGTGTGTATGTATGAGCATGTGAGCATGTACATGTATTTGTGTGAGCAGGTGGGTTTGTGTGTGTGTATGTGTGTATGAGCATGTGAGCATGTACATGTATTTGTGTGAGCAGATGGGTTTCTGTGTGTGTATGAGCATGTGAGCACATATGTGTATTTGTGTAAGCAGGTGGGTTTGTGTGTGTATGAGCATCTGAGTGCACACATGTTTTTGAGCAGGTGGGTTTGTGTATTTGTGTATGAGCATGTGAGCATGCATGTGTATTTGAGCAGGTGGGTTTCTGTGTGTATGAGCATGTGAGCACACACGTGTATTTGAGCACTTGGGTTTGTGTGTGTATGAGCATGTGAGCACATGTGTGAGCACTTGGGTTTGTGTGTATATGTGTATGTGTATCTGTGTGAGCAGGTGGGTTTGTGTGTATGAGCATGTAAGCATGTGCATGTGTGTATTTCTGTGAGCAGGTATGTGTGTGTGTGTGAGAGCAGGTGGACATGTGTATGTGTAAGCATGTGGGGGTGTATGTATGTGAGCATGTGAACATGCATGTGAGTGTATGTGTGTCTGAGCATGTGAGTGTGCACGTATGACTGCCTTCTCTATCACCAGAGAGCAAATTCCTTGGGCCCCTGTCTAGGGCTCCTGGCTGCAGGTGTGAGGCCCCATGCGGTGCCCATCAAGGGTGACCCAGGCTGCTCTTGAGCACAGGTCTGCAGCACCCACACCGACAGCCTAGAGGAGCTGAGCTGCCTTTTGGGGATGTCCCCACTCTCCCAGCTGCAAGAGCCTTGAGGCAAACCTACCTCTCCTGCAGGCGAGTGAAAGAAGTCACAACTGCATGCACACATGCAAGTGCACACCTGAACATATGCACACATGCACTTACATACGTGCAGACACACACACTTATGCACATGTGCACCTATGCATACATACGCATACGTGCACATCCATATACTCACACACACTGTTCAGAACACCAGCATTCCCAGACAGTAAAGCGTTTTAAGTCAAAGCCCCCACGCCCACTCTGCCCTCCCCACCTGCTGCCTCCTTCCCACGCTGATTTACCGCCCCCAAGACATCCCGCAGAGAGTGAAGAATCCCAGACTCCCCGAATTTCCTCGCAGATTTTACTTCCTTGCCAGAAAAGTTCAAGGTTGGGTCAGATCTTCCCCTTTCCACCATGGGTTGTGCTTTCCCAGCTCCTTGCCAAGCCACATCTGGGGGGTCCCTCTTGGGGAAGGAGGCCTCATGAGAGAGGGTCCCAAGGAGCTGAGGGTGGCTCTGCACACACCTAGCAAGGGGACTCCAGGGACCATGGGCACTGTGCCCTGCCACGTTCCCCTGCACACACCCTCAATGAGCCCTGTCCCCTTCCTGTGCATGCCGCACCTGGGCAGGCACCCATGTGGGGGCAGGAAGGGGCAGGGGACTGTTGGTACGTGAGGTGGCAAACCTGGCCAGAGCCCCTTCTGCTCAGCCTGGATGCTAGGCCTGGAGATCAACGTGGCCCTGACCTCTTCAGGCATCTGGTCTCCATCTGGGAGTGCCCTTGGCCCCTGCCTACTCCTCTCCCACAGGGTGGCCACCCTAAACTTTGCTCCAGGTTGGGCCCTCCTGTCTGTCCCTCACTGGACCGGAAGCATCCTGCAGGCAGGCACTGCCTCTGTCCCTTCATAGCTGCTGCTGAGCACCCATCACTCAAAAGCACCATCACCTGGTGGGAAACTTTCTGGGAAACATCCCTAGGGTTTCTCCCCAAAGCCACTTGGAGATGCAGATGCTCAGCCCTGGTCATGCGCTGCTGTGGATTGTGCACATGCACTTGGTCTAGCCTCGGCTCTGCCATCACCTTGTCTTAACATGGGTTGTTATATTTAAATTAATAACCTTTTTTCTTATTAAAAAACAATATGCATTTTTTTGTTGAAAACTTAAGAAGCACAATTTTAAATAAGCAAAAATGAAAATATTTAAGTATAATTTTCATCTCACCACACAGAGATAAGTGCTGGTAACATTTTGCTGATTAAACTTTCAGACGTAGTCAATACACAAATCACTAACTTTTTAGTCCCGCCTCGTGGAGACATTCTGATTGTATAAACTGACCTTTTTGGAGAGCATTTAACCTGCCTCCATTCTTTAACTATTAGAAACACAGAGTCCATCAATATCCTTGGGAGGCGTTGTGCACCTCGTTAATGATCTCCAACCTTTTCTAAGTGTAGAAATTGCCACGCCCTCCATCTTCCTTCCAAAAAAGTTCTAGGCTTGGACCACTTTCTCCAGTCCTTCTGCCTCAAAAAAAAAACACTCTCCTATTCATGAGATAAGATTGGAACACCTTAATAGGGTGGGAAGTTTGGGTTTTTTTCTTGCTTTCTTAAGAGTTAGGAGTCTTGTATTTTCACTGTACAGCCTCAGGGTGAGGGTCCTGCTGAGGGGGAAACTCAGGAAGAGAGCACCCTTTGAGCCCTCACGGGTAAAAACAGGGACATCCCTTCAAAATGTTAGCCAAGTTGATGTCCTTCCTCCCTGAGCCCCAGTGAAATGACAGAAGAAGAAGAAGAAACGTAAGAACCAGAACCTGACTGTGCTGGAAAACAGACCCGGCTCTCCCCATCTCAGGGACGATGAGGAATTTCTGGAAACAAGAGTGGAAGTGATCAGCTTGGCAGCATCCCATCATGGTTGACCAGCTATGGGTGCAAGGAGGGCAGCCTCCACATGAGACAGAAGAGCCCTGGGAAACCCAAGCTCCGAGGCCACACTGAGGGTGGGAGGTGGCGGTCACTGGCCGGCAACCCGCACAGACTAGAACAAGGCTCTAAGGCAGGGTGCATCAGGGAGGCCAGTTCGTGCCCAAGGAAAGGACTGAAGCTAGGGGTGAAGGGGAGCGGAGCCCCAGGGACCTGAGGGCCACCAAACAAAAGGAAAATCTGGGCCCCTAGAGCAGCCTCCTGGAGACCGTCCTCCTCCTGCCTCCCTCTGGGGCAGCCTGTTCCTGGCCTCCGACAGCTGCATCAGTCAGACGTGCATTTTCTATCCAGTCTGCGGAGCTGCTTGTGAAGACAAAGAGGTGCAGAAAACCACTGGGCAGTGACGGTGACCAGCAGGTGTTGGGAGTCTGCTCTGCCACTCACTGACCAAGCAACTCACCCATGCTGGCTCTGACCACATGCCAGGCCTCTGCATCACAGAAGTGACAGTTCCTGCTCATGGTGGGCCTCTGGGATTGTCTAGGAGGGATGATGCTCCCAAGGCGGAACCCGCAGCACCCAGGTTTTTCCTCTATGAAGGCGTCTAGGGAACTGGGGCAAAAATATTTGTTGTTATCTTAAGATCAAGCTGGTTTCCCTCTTTGCTCTGACTGCTGGGAAGCTCAAAGCCTAATTTGTAACCCACCCCTAGCAACTGCACAGGATCACTTGGTGTGCATTTGGGGTTCTCTTTTGATTCTTGGCTTCATCTTGATTTCTTTTCCTCTTATTTTTTTTCTTCACCTCAATTTCATTCATAGTGTCCGTCTTGTTGGCCAGTAGTGCCATAAAGTCTGGGGCTGGGGGTGGGGAGATTGCTCAGGATCCAGGGGCTGCCTTGGCTTCCATCTCCCACCACAAGCCTCTCTGGTGCTGAGTTCAATTCAAGGACTGGGGATGCTCAGTGTTTGTAAACATCCCCTCAGATGGAAACCGAAATGGTGAAACTGGCTGCATGCAGAGGTCTTTCCTCAGGGACACGCCCAGAGCCCTGGAGGGTATTCCTGCTGTCCCTTTGTTCTCTCTCCCTGGAGAATATTCTCAATGCAAATGTTTCTACCTTTGCTTGTGTGCATCACAAAGGTGAAAAGCAGTCAAACTTGGGAAGAAAAAATGGCTGAAATGCTACCATTTACGGCTTGAGCCATGCTTCCTGGCTGACACTGGCTGATGCATGGTCAGAGTTGGTGCCACCTGCTTGATTTCAACTATTGTGGCCAATGACATCACCACAAAATGACCCAAGTGTCGGGAAGCATGGTGTGTCCAGGCATCCACCAGCAGGAAGGGTTGGTGAAGACTCGACAGCCACATCCACTTCTGAGCAGTGACCCCGTGGCCTTCAGTGGCTGGGAGGGGAGTGAGGAGGATGGTCCGCCAGGCACAAGCCCCACTGCAGCTCATCTGGGTCAAGAACACTCCACCCAAGCCCCCAGCACTGCAGGCCATGGCTGTTGGAACTACCCCTTGAGTCTGGGCAGAAACTGAGAGCAAGCATGTAGATACTTTGCTGTCCTTTGGTGTGGCCAGGGCATTTTTGCTTGAATTTTATGAAAGTATCAATCCACAGTGGATTGGACATTGTAAAAAGCTGGTTCTTCATCACAGAGAGTTTGAGAAGCTCATATCTGAAATACTGTAAGAAACACCAGTATCAAATCCAATAATAACCATATTCACTGCCCTCACCCTGCTTGTCCTCCCACAGGACAGCTCTCTTGGATGAGTGTCACGGCAAAAGTCTTGTCCAGATCATCTCTCGCTGATCCAGCCTCTAGGAGACTTAGCCCTGTAGGCACTGATTCAAATTACACAATGCCTTTCTCTTAGTTTTTGCCATCATTATTTATAAAGACACTGGAAACTTGGATTAAAAAATGTGAATATTTCAGGGACTCAGAAGACGACAAGTCAATGGCTGTTGTACCCCGCCGTGCACCAGGCTGTGCTGTGCTTCCTGGATGCGTGAGCCCAGGATCGTCCCTTCCGGGAGGCAGATCCTCACACCTCTCACTGCTTCCCCAAACCTTATGGCAAAACAGCTGTGACAAGCCGTCAGAGGGGCCTACCATGTCTGACAGTTTGGAGTAACTTGGCCATTGGCGATTGAGTCAATCATCAAATTGGCTGTTGGCAAAGGGACTCAGGATGAAGCAACCCAGAACATGTGCCTGGCACTGGCCACCAGGAACTCGCCTCAGGCAGACTCTGTCCCAGCAAGATCAGTTCCTAGTGGAGGGGGATAAACAGAACAAGCAAACAGCCAGAAAAATACATGGGGGGAGCTTGGGGAAGGGGGATTTGAGCTGAGGCCTGGGTGGAAAAAGGCCAGAGCCACTCGCTGTTTGTGGGTAGTGAGGTTCCCGTTGGGGATGTAACTCCTGGGGCTGGAGAAGGGTCAGAAGGCAGCAGACATGGGGCCGGTGGGGAGTCCGTACAGACACACACACAGCCGATGGGTGATGCTGGCCCTGATGAGGTGTGATGGAGGAGATAGAAGAGATTTACTTCTAGAAATACTGTGAATCACTCCCTGTTTGTGCAACACAGTGCTGTGACTCTATGGGGTACAAAATTATTATAAAATGCTGTCCTTTCCCAGCCTGTTAGCTTATTTTAAAGTTAAGTAATTTCTCCCCTCCCTGTCCTTTATTTTAAACCCCAAACCTTAAAACAATGAGCTAAAACCCCGAGGCTTCCACAGGTTGTTTTGGAGGCTTCTAGGGAACTGGGGCAAAAATATTTGTTGTTATGTTAAGGTCAGGCTGGTTTCCCTCTTTGCTCTGACTGCTAGGAAACTCAGAGCCTAATTTGCAACCCACCCCTAGCAACTGTACAGCATCATTTGGTGTGCATTTGGGGTTCTCTTCTGATTCTTGGCTTCATCTTGATTTCTTTTTTCTTTACCCCAATTTCACTCATGGCGTCTACCTCATTGATGGATAGTGCCATTAAGTCTGGGGCCGGGGGTGGGGGGATTGCTCAGAACCCAGGGGCTGCCTTGGTTTCCCTCCCCCACTGCACGAGGATGGGGCCTTTCTGGAGCCGAGTTCAATTCAAGGACGGAGGATGCTCAGTGTTTGTGAACGTTCCCACAGACAGAAACCCAAAGGGTGATGCTGGCTGCATGCAGAGGGCAGTGGCGAGGCAGGAACTCCACCCTTTCCTCCACTCCAACAGCTCTTGCCACAGCAGCCGTGGGCCCTATGGGCAGCCCGGATCCTGCATGTGCTCCCTGTCCTCCCTAGAAGAATCGAAACTTTAGAACAGGAGCCGGACCATGTCCTCTTCCCCCAAGCCCCATGCCCTGCAGGGGGGCTGTGGGAAGTCTGGCAGCCACCTCCGCTGTTCTGTGGGTGGTGACCCTTAGCTCTCCTCTCTCAGCTGACTTGGAGCAGGGTCCCCAGGTGAGCCTCTGCATTAGTTCATTCTCACGCTGCTATAAAGAACTACCTGAGACCAGGTAATTTATAAAGGAAAGAGGTTTAATTGACTCACGGTTCCACAGGGCTGGGGAAGCCTCAGGAAACTTACAATCGTGGCTGAACAGGAGGCAGATGAATCCTACTTCATATGGCGGCAGGAAGGAGAATGAGTGCCCAGTGAAGGAGGGGAACCATCAGCTCCCCTGAGAACTCATTCACTTTCATGAGAACAGGATGGAGGAAACCGCCCCTATGATTCGATTACCTCCACCTGGTCCCTCCCATGACACGTGGGGATCTCAAGAGGAGATTTGGGTGGGGACACAGCCAACCCATACCAGCCCCACATTCCAGGTGAGGCAGCCTCCCTCACTAACGCGGTTCACGACTCCACCATCCCCGGAAAGTTGACCAGGTCACGCTGAAGGGCACTGAGGCCACAGGAGGGTGTGCAGACGCTCACTGCCCTTGGTGGCCATGATTAGGGTGTCAGCTGCTCTCCTGGTTCTGACTCCCTCTTGTTCTTCATGTTTCCAGCTGCTTTCTGGTGACTGGGGAGCTCAGGACGCCGAGGGTTTCCATAAAGTTGTCCTGCAGAGTGAGAACTCCAGGCTCAGAATATTTGCTTTTTCATGTGTTGTTTGGAAACCAAAGCTTTTGAATTGTCCATGAATTCCTTGGGATCCTCCTGCAGTGGGGGGTCTGCATGCCCAGTGGTCCTCTCTCCCTTGCTGCAGATACACACCTTGCAGTCATCAGTCTCCAGGCCCACAGGGTACTCTGTCAAAGAAGAAATCTGTCCTTAACTTGGGTACAAATCTGTAATCCATAGAGTAGAAGGAAACCCATATCTCTGATCATCCCCGGTCATAAAATCTCATCCTAATCTTCTCTGGACCTGAGAATCGTGGTCAGGACCCACACTCAGGGTCTCCCCAGGTTTGCTGTGAATAAGTGGGATGTTTGCACTGAGAAATTTTGTGATTGTCCCCTCCATGGTAGACAGTGAGTCATGTGGTGAAAACCGAGTCAGGAGGAATTTTGCTGAATCAAGACTTTACTCAGATAGCATTAATCATGAGACAGACCTGCTAACACTTTTGGGCGTTCCCAAGACAGAAACTCACAGGCAATGGGAAAGGCAGCCAGGAAACTCAGCCTCCTGCACCCAGACTCCTCTATGGTCGCATTCTGCAGGGTTTGCTGGTCCCCTCTGCCAACCTTGTGGCTCAGCCACCCCCAGCAGCAAAGCCAAGGGTGTGTCTGCTCCAGGGAGACGCTGGCCTGGAGGTGCTGTCTAGGGCAGGAGACACTGGCCTGGGTGCTGTCTCCCATGGAGACGCAGCTCTGCCCGCCTGGCTCCCTCTGTGTCTGGTCCTGCCCAAGACGTGGTCCCTGCCACACCCAGGGTCCTGGTGTGGCAGGGATCCGGGGGTGGGGACTGCATCCACGCTTCTGCTGTTCCACCAGGACCAGGGCCCCTCACGTTGTCCCCGCTGGCATGGCTTCACCTTCACTATGGCTGTGTTGGGGAGAGGAAGGGTCCGCAGCAGCCCCACTCGGGCCACCTGCCACTCCCACCCCAACCCCCCCCCCAACTCCACTCAGGCCAGGTCGTCCTGGGGGCTCAGCACCAAGTGGGTTCTGGAAGTTTCTAAGTGCATCTGGGTGGGAGCGGGAGCTGCTCGGCAGCTCTGTGCTGCTTCCTGCACTTTTCAGAAGAAAAAAATCATCTCCATCCCCATCTGTTTTCTTTTTGAGATAAAATCTATTTTAGGACAGAAGTATGCTCCCCGCTTTGCCCATGCTCGCCTCCCCCACAGCTGGGACGTGGCTGCCTCTGTGGGTGGCTGCAGCTGCGCCCTGGCCGTCCCTCCAGTGCAGAGCCGGGCAGGGGGTCAGACCCTAGGAGTGCCTCTCACTCTAGCAGCCCCAGGAAGACTCATAAATAACAGTGTGCAAGCCCCCACAGGTGGCCCACCCTGTCCAGGGCCCCGTCTCCCTCAGGCTCCAGGCTGCCAGGGAGGCCCTGGCCTGAGGAGTCACCTTGCAGAGATCTCCCGGGGCAGCGTGTGGACCCCGGGACTCAGAGTGAACATTCAGAGATCCTCCCACCTGCACAGGCATTTTTCTCTCTTCAATGTAGAGAGGGGTTAGGGTCCCAGTGACATGGAGAGGGGACCATGGTCACGGCTACACAGAGAGGGGGTTGGGTCCAGGTGACACTGAGAGGGCACTCGGGTCCCAGTGACATGGAGAGGGGACCATGGTCACAGCTACACAGAGAGGGGGTCGGGTCCAGGTGACGCTGAGAGGGCACTCGGGTCCCAGCTACACAGGAGGGGATTGGGTCCCAGTGATGCAAAGAGGGCGTTCGGGTCCCAGTGATAGAGAGGCTCAGATCCTAGTGGCACAGAAGCTGTTGTAGCTGAAATAACTTGGCCTTAAAGCCTTCCCGGGGAGATAATGGATGTCCTCGTAGTTCCAAGCATGAGTTCTTCTGGTCCTTTTTGGAACGCGTTTCTCAGAAACAGGCCAGGTGAGAGGTGAGGCAGCACCGGGACCGTGTCTGCCTACAGTGGAGCCACCAGCACATTCTGGGGGCAGAGAGGGATGAGATCTGTGTCTATGCAACCAGAGCGTCAGCGTCATCCGTCCACACAGGGTGCTCTTCCCTGAGCACGTCTTCCCCACCACAGCTCCGGAGCACCCGCAGCACAGCCAGCTGCATTCAGTATGCTAGCACCACCCCAGCCAGCGCAGCCCTGCAGGTCGCCTGGCCTAATCCTCAGCCTCCCTGAGTGGAACGGTCCAGAGCGCACGTTACTAGACGTGCGTTACAGGAAGAGTGAGTGGATAGCTCAGTAGATGATGAGAGAAGATTCCTCGCAGCCCACACTCAGCGTGTTTCCCCCGTCAGCACACTCGGTGCATTCCCGGGGGTGGTTCCTGGAAGTTGTCAGCAACAGGAACGTGGCACTGGAGGCAGGAAGGGCCCGGATTCCAGAGAACCAAGGCAGGAGAATGTCATGCGTGGAGCCTCAGACGCAGCCCACCCTGGGCCAGCACTCCCAGCCGGTTTTATTGTCCCCAGGACACAGAGCTGAGCTTGACGGGAGCTGCAGGGTGAGTTTGGATCTGATTCAAGGTGATGTTTTCTAAAATATTGGCAGGGTTTTTAGGACACTGAGAAAAGTAGGAAAAAATAAAAGCAACAGAGGGTTTAGACAACAAATAATAGAAAAATAAAGAACTGGTCTGAGCCACCCAGGATCGCTGTCCCTCCCTCGCTGTCCCTCCCTGGTGCTGCGTGAGGACCGGATGCCACAGCAGAGCCCCTGACGATCCTGGCCTCGTCCGCCCAAGTACCCAGGGTGAGCACGGCGCCGGGGAACGCTCGGGGTGAGAAGAGGACGTTCTCCCCACAGCTCATGAAACGGAAGGAGTTACGGACCCGCTTCCAGGCCTGCGTGTCTATGCCATGCGTCAGCCCTGCTGTCCGTCAAGTCAGCACCATTTCAGCTCCTGGCCTCGGGTGCGAATCTGGCATTTCTCAGTTTCTCAGCAAATCTCCCACAGGGCCCTCAGCAGTGGCCGCTGCACTCCAGGAGGTCCTGCCGAGCAAGTGGCCGGGATGATGGGTCCCTGCAGGTGGCCTTCAGCAGCTCCTGAGGGCCGGCACGCCTATGGAGGGGACGCCATAACTCCAGGCCACCAAGCCCGTCCCCTCACTGCCCCAGAAGAGTTTTCATCTTTAGGACGACACAATCAGAACCAGATGTTCCCCCAAACAGGGGCCAGGCCAGGGCGTGTCCTACACACAGCACCGCTGAGCCAACCGAGCTGCGTCTTTTGTCTGGCGCAGTGGCCCACATTGCCCGCACAACCAGGCCCCACTGCCGACGCCTCGTTCTCCCCCCGGGGAATGTTGACTGCGAGGCACAGAGCCACACTCAGGTGGGCCCAGGCGCAGCATGGGGCTTGAATCCTGCTGGCGGGCCAGGGGACCAGCGGCTTCATCCTCGGGATTCTTCTCCTGGCTTCTGGGCTCTGTCCCTCCTCTCGCCCTGCCCCCTCCCTGTCCCGCGCCCTGCCCAGTGGCCACGGGAGCCTCCCAACCCCAAACTGGCCTCATGATTTTCATCTCAGCTTTCCCAGGGACTGACTCAGCCCTTGGTCTGCCACTGTCAAATTCCCAACCCAGGTTGTTGCTGGGAGCCAGGCCCTGAGGGTCAGAGGGTCAGGGTTGCTGGCCAGCCCATCAGAAGGCTGTCCTTGGGGTATGGGCCCACCTGGGACACAGGTGCCACAGAAGGGGCAGTCCATGGTAAAAAAAAATCCACAGCAGAGGTTCCCTGGGGCGGCAGCAGGCTGCACTGACAGAGCAAGTGCGTCCTGCCCATCCCAGCTGCCCCCCTTTTCTCGTCAAATCCCAACTTCATCCTTCTCTCCAGCTCCAGTTGCTGCCTGCTGCCACAGAGCCCTCTCACACACGTCGGCAACTTTTTTTTTTTTTTTTTTTTTGAGATGGAGTACCACTCTTGTTGCCTAGGCTGGAGTGCAGTGGCGTGATCTCGGCTCACTGCAACCTCCACCTCCTGGGTTCAAGCGATCCTCCTGCCTGAGCCTCCTGAGGAGCTGGGACTACAGGCACCTGCCATCACGCCCAGTGAATTTTTGTATTTTTAGTAGAGACAGGGTTTCACCATGTTGGCCAGGTTGGTCTCGAACTTCTGACCTCAGGTGATCCATTTGCCTCGGCCTCCCAAAGTGATTACAGGCGTGAGCCACCGCACCCAGCCTGACGTTGGCAACTTTCAAGGCCCTGCCCTCCTCCGTGCGAGGGCCCTTGGGTCATCCCTTCCTTTGGGAATCGGTGACAAGTACCTGCTCCAAACCCACCAAGGTAAGACACACTCGCCTCAGAAGTCACTTCTCAAAGGGAAACGGACAAGGAACTGCAGAGGAGTCATGGTTGCTGCTGTGAGCCCGTGTGCGAGGTGCCAGGCATCTTCTGCGGTGGTGGATGTGTCCTGTCTCTGAGTTGTGTGCTCCGGCAGCCACAAGCCACACTGGCTATCAAATCGTCGAGATGTGGCTGGGGGACTGAGGAACCGGACTTCTCATTGAATTTCACTTTAGTGAATTTGGGTCTCATCTGAATAGCCACCTGCAGCCAGCAGGACTGTGTGGGACAAAGCCAGCCCTAGAGGACCCAGGGGGGCCTCGTACTTGGGGTGCCAGAAACGGCACGAGAAGGTCAGGGCCAAGACATCTTTGAATATGGAGCTAAAAAATGTGAACACCTGGTAAATCTCTGAAAATAAAGTTTATATCCTACTGGAAAATGTCAGTAGCACCAGTGCCCTGTCCATACAGTATGACAGCATCAATAACCAGCCAAACGTAGCCCCACGCCAGGGAAACAGGCCCTGAGAGGCGAGTGATACATACAAGTGAACATTTGACCCAAACAGACAATGTTCCGGTTGGCCAGTAATTAAAGCCTTGAACACAATACAATACTAGGGAAGCACTGACTGGACATACCTTCTCAAAGTCCGCATTTGAAAACCTAAACGCAGACATGAAGCCCCAGCATTACGAGGGGCGTGCAGCGAGGCCCTCTTCGCGGATGTCTCAGAGAACAGACTGAGTGAATGTCGCTCACACCTTCCCTGGCCGCTCCATTCTAGAAGGTGCCAAAGGGATTTGGGGGTGCAGGGGTGGTGATGCACAGAGACCATTTCTTTCCACAGAAAAGCAAGTATTTAATGAGTAAATGAACACTCTGTTGATGTTTCCAGGAATTAATTTTTCCCAAATAAAATGACTTTATCCATAAACTCTCATCACCATTCCCCAATTCCTGAGTGAGGTCCCACAGCACAGAGGCTAAGGGTGACGCTGTGGCAGCCACCCTGGGCTCAGGAGGGGCCACCAGGTACCGGCGTCACTCCAGGGCTGTCTCTGAGGTGAGCATGAGGTCCAGCTGGGCACCTGTGACTTCAGCCCTTTCAACAATGACAAGCACCTGATTCCATGCACTGACATTCTTCTTCCTCAAAATACCTTGAGTGATTTTGGTTTCCCGCCTTCAACTGTGACAGACTTGGTAAAGCGGAATCCCACGGAGCCATGAACAATAAAATCAGATCTGCTAATGAACCCATTTGAGTATTCACTCAGACTATGACAGAGCCTAGAAAAGCTAAGGCAGTGATTTTTGTTTGAATGCTGATCTTATAGAGATTTATTTCTAACATAATTTATTCTTATTGAGGTTCATTTAGGTACCGTGCAATCCACCTGTTGTGGCAATTCAATGATTTTTAGTAATTTTCTAGCATTGTGCAACTGTCACCACAGTTTTATTTTCACGTTTCAAGCCTTTCCATCACCCCAAACCAAAAAGTTCCCTTGCGCCCATTTGCAGTTAATCCCTGCTCCCGTACCCAGCCCTATCAGGCACCTGCAGAAATGCCTTCTGTCTCCATAGATTTGCCTTTTCTAAGCGTTTCAAATCAGTGGAATCTCACAATGTGAAGTCTTTTGCATCTGACTTCTTTCATTAAGCATGATGTTCTTCACACACATCCATGTTGTAACATGTATCTGTGCTTTGTAATTGATGAGTCATGTTCTACTGTATATGTAGACCACAGTTTGTTTACCCATTCACCAGCCAGTGGGCATTTGAGTCGGCTGTCTGTTGTGAATCATGCCGTTGTGAGCATTCTTGTACAAGTCCTTGGATATGTTTCATTTCTCTTGGGTATGTACCCAGGCATGGGATGCTGGCTAACAAGATAACTCTATGTTTAGCATTTTGAAGAAAAAAGGCGAAATTATTTTCCAAAGTGGCTGCACCATGTCAAATTCCTACCAGCAGTGAACGAGGGTTCTGATTGCTTCATGTCCTCACCAACACTTGTGATTGTCTCTTTCACGACAGCCATTTCAGTGGGGTGAGATGGTGTCTTTGATTTGCATTAACCCTAAGACTAATGATACCAGGCATATTTTTGGCTTATTAGCCATTTGTACGTCTTTGGTGAAATAGCTGTTTATATTTTTATTCATTTTTAATTAGGCTGTTGATCTTGTTATTGAATGGTGAAAGTTCTTTATATATCCTGGATTCAAATATTTCACCAGATATATAATTTGTAAAACATTTTCCCATGTATGAAGCTTGTCTTTCATTGTCTTAATCATGTCTTATGATGTATATATAAAAGCTTTCAATCTCAATGAAGTCCAATTTATCATTTTTATGGATTATGTTTTTAGTATCAAATCTAAGAACTCGTTTCCTAACCCCAGGTCCCAAAGATTGTCCCCTATGTTTTCTTTCTCAGAGTTTTATAGTTTTAAGTCAGGTCTATGCGTCACTTTGAGTGAATTTTTGTGTATTACATGCAGTAAAGGTCTAATTCATCTTTTGTCTGGGTATCTAACTGCTCCAGTACCATTTGTTGAAAGGACCATCTTTTCTTTACTGTCCTAGAAGCTTTGTTGAAAATCAGGAGACCATAGATGTGTTTATTTCTGAACTCTCAATCGTCTCCCATTGACCTGTGTGCCATGATTACCATAGCTTTACAGAATGTTTTAAAATCTGGTGGTGGAAGTGCTCGCATTTTGTTCTTTTTCAAAATTGTTTTGGCTATTTGGATTTCTTTGCATTTCTAAGCAAATTTTATGGTCAGTTTGCCTATTTCTACCACAAAAATCCTGCTGGATTTTAGTAAGATTTCATTGACTCTATACATCAATTTTGGAAGAATTACAATCTTGACAACATTAAGTCTTTCAATCCATAAACACAGAATGTCCCCCCCGTTATCTAGATCTCTAATTTCTCTCAGCAGTGTTTTCTAGCTTTTAATTTTAAAGTCTTGCACTTCCTTTGTTGGTGTCATTCCTAAATATTTTTATTCTTTATTAATACTATTGCAAATGGAAGTGTTTTCTTAATTCCATTTTTTGATCATTCATTGCTAGTATGTAGAAGTACACTTGATTTTTATATGTTGATTTTGGTCTTGTATCCAGTAATCTTGCTAAACTCATTTACTAAATTTATTAGTTTTGTGGGTTCTTTAGGGTTTTCTATTATATCTGTCAATAAAGAGGGTTTTACTTCTTTTTCAGTCTACATGCCTTAGTTTTTCCTTGCCTTATTTCATTAGCTAGCATCTCCAGTAAATGTTAAATGAATGTGAAGAGGGTGGACCTCCTTGCCTTTTTCTCAATCCTAAGTGGAAGGCATTCAGTCTCTTACCATTAAGTATAATGTTAGCTGCAGGATTTTTATAGATGTCTTTAATAGAAATGAAGGCATTCCAGTTGATTTCTAGTTTGGTGAAAATTCTTTTCATGAATGGGTGTTGGATTTTGTTAAGTGTTTTTTTTTTTTTTTTTTCTTTTGGTGTCTATCAAGATGACCACCTGGGATTTTACCTCTATTCTATCAACATGATGTATTAAATTAATTGATATTAAAATGTTAAACCAACCTTGCATTCCTGGGATAAATCCCACTTGGTTGTGGTGTATCATTCTCCTTACATGTTGCTGGATTCAGTGTGCTAATATTTGATAAGGGTCTTGGGGTCTAAGTTCATGCATGATATTAGTCTGTAGTTTTCTGGTCGTAACTTTTTTTTTGTATTGGAGTAATACTGGCCTCAGAGAATAAATGTTGCCTCTTTATTTATTTCCTGTGTTTGTGAAGAATTGGTACTGTTTTGTTAAATATTTTATAGAATTCACTAGTGAATATTCTGAGCCTGGGCTTTTTTGTGGCAAGATCTTCAATTACGAATTCATTTTTTGTACTTGTTATTGGTCTATTTCTATAATGAGTCAATTTTAACTTTTTTGGTAATTTCCTTTAATGTTATAATATTGGTGGTATAAAGTAGGTTTTTAAAATAAATTCTAAGTCTATAGTAAGTAAATAAATATAACAAACACTCTTTCTCACCACTAAGAATATTCAGCTGTCAACATTTATTCATGTTTGTTGCCAATATTTTCTCAAAATACTTTATTGTATTTACAAAAATAATAACCAGGGCCAGGCACGGTGGCTCATGCATGTAATCCCAGCACTTTGGGAGGCCAAGGCTGGCAGATCACCTGAGGTCAGGAGTTCGATACCAGCCCTGCCAACATGATGAAACCCCATCTCTACTAAAAATACAAAAATTAGCTGGGTATGGTGGCACACGCCTGTGGTCCCAGCTACTCAGGAGGCTGAGGCAGGAGAATTGCTTGAACCCAGGAGGCGGAGGTTGCAGTAAGCCTAGTTCACATCATTGCACTCCATCCTGGGTGACAGAGTGAGACTCCCTCTTAAAAAAAAAAAAAAAAAAAAAAAAAAAAATCCTGAGCTTAACATCTACAGAGACACATTCACAAGTTCCAGAGAATAGAACACGGACCTATCTTTTTGGGGGGCGCCCCTCAACTTACTACAGGGAGTTTAGACAATAGAACCTGTGGTTGCAGAAGAACACGTGGATATGCCCAGAACAGTAAATACCTGTTGGTATGTTCCTGCCGCAGGCTCTTCAACGCCACACATTTGGGTCCCTATTTGGGAGGCACCAGTGACCTAAAGTTCTATGATTCCATTTGAAGTCCTTACTAATAATCCATGTGAAAATGTCCTGAGCATTTTTCAGGTCTTCTAGCTTGAAAGAAGGTGCTAATGAGGTGCAAATATGCAAACAGGAATATGGCTGGGGCTGGAGGCCACCTGGCAGGTACCTACCTGGGGCTTTGGAATCAGGAGGCAAGCCTGGCACCAATGGTGGCACTCCTACTGAAAACCAGTTGCTGAAACTTGGTCAAGTTTCTGGGCCTCTATGAGCCTCGGTTTATTCTTCCATAAAGAGTGACGCCTACTTCTCAAGGCAGGCTGTTGTCAGTTTGAATGGAGTCAATATCTAAATACGTAGCATAGTTCCGGGAAATCATAAAAGCCCCAATAAACAGCAGGTCTTACTACAATCATGAGGGTGAAATAGACACAAAGTTCTGACCAGTGAGGCCTGCCCATTGCTCTGGGGAACCACATCCTGACAGTTGTGTCCCGTTCCCAGTGTTGTGCTCACGGTGGAACACCAGGTCGGCAGGTGCCCAGATGTGCCCGGAGGGCATGTGTGCAGCACGGAGGGGCTGGGGTGTTAGAGGATGCGTGCTCATGGTGCTCAATCTCCCAGCTCCGTGCAACAGCTGTTCCTTGGTCAATGGATGGCGCCTTCCCCTCTGCTGATGCCTTGATCGCTGGAGCCCCACACTCTGTGGGTTTCCCCAGCCCTACACACTGCTCACCCTGCCTGGCCTCCTCTGCTGGTTCCTCTTCTCTCCAGCCTCTTTTATCTGGGACTCGGTTTTTCCTCTCTCCTGTGTTATTGTGCTCCCTCGTTATTTTCTCCATGTTGCAGCCATAAATGCCACCTAACTGCTGACAGGCTCAGGTTTCTATTTCCAGCTAAGCTTCTTTCTCTCAAGCTCAAGGCTTAACTATCCAAGGGTCTAAATAAACTAACAGAGAACTTGGCTCATCCTGTCCAAAACTGAGGCCCTCCTGCCCTGCTCCACACCCCCCAGCCTCCTGCCTCCTCTGCACCATCTGGCCTGTCCCCAGCAGCCCTTCCCTGCATTCCCTGGGCCACCCACCTGCCACCTCCTGCCCTGCCCCACCCCTCCGTCTCCCCCAACCTCCCTGTCCTACCTTCCTAGTTGGCGCATCTCCCAGCACCCTGACGTATGGCATTGTATGTCTGCTCTCTGTCCCACCATGAAAGCCCCTGGAGAAGCTGGCAGTGCCTGGCAGCTCATGTAGACAGTGAGGAGTGAAGCAGGTGTGTAGGGCCACGTGGGAGCTGCGAGTGCAGGGCAGCCATGCCAGCCCAGCACGAGGCAGGACATCCCAGGTCCTCACTGCCCAGAAAGCAACGGGCTGCTCCAAGGGGCGATGGGCTGTGCCCTGGGGATCTTCTGGCAGAGGAGACCGCAGAGGAGGTCCACCAAAGTGCCCTGTGCCTCCCGTGGGGCTGGGGGGAAGTCTCACTTCGTCAGTTTTATGTCTCCACAGAATATTGGGGAATGGTTTGAGGCGCCTGGCTTCTGCAGGCCACACCACTGTCACCTCCATCATTGGCAGGGGTCAGGGTTTGGGACCAGGGCTGGCGGGCACCGGGTGGAGTGGGGCCTCCGGATGAGGCCGCGGTTCCGGGCAGTACCACCAGGTGGCGATGGAGTCCACAGGCCTCCCCAGCGGGGCCTGGGCGTGGGAGCGGCCTGGTGGGGTGGGGTGGAGCAGGGCAGGTGGGGGTTCTCGTCTGGCGTGCCCACCCCCAGCCTAGCAGCCCCGCTCCCCTGCGGGCTCCCCCGTGGGCCAAGTCTCCTACACTGGGCCAGCCTGGCGTCCGGCACGTGCGGCCCTGGCTGCGGCCTCGTGCCCCTCTCCCTCCTTGTGGCAGGGTCTGGAGGGCATTCCACGCGTGGGCACTGCGGCCTTGGGAGGCCTCCAGAGTCGGCCTCAGTGGGCGCGTCCTCCTGCCTGGTGGAGGGGACTGGACACCGTTAATGACAGTGAAAATCGCCTGGAGTTGATGACATTAATCTCCACTAGGTCTAATGAGCAACTCAGTTCCCCACAACAGCTGTGGGAGGGGCCTTGGGTGGGGGCAGAGATGAGCAGAGGGGCTCGGTGCCAGTGATGCCAAAACTCAGGGGAGGCAGCCAGGGGTTAGGGTCAGGGGTCAGGGGAGGTGGGGTCCCCAGGCAAGAGGCAGCCAGGGGTCAGGGGCTCCCAGTCAATCAGTTGTGAAACGCGTGGTGTGTGCCACGCTGAGTCTTAGCTCCTTTGTCAATCGGCCCGAACATTTTAGAGGTGCAAGAGGGCAGAGTGCCACTCCCTGATTGCCCCTGCCTGGCCAGGCGTCACCGTCGCTGTGGTGATGGGTGGGATGCAGCTGGCTTTTGGCCAGAAAGAATCTCTGGACAGGGTCAGGCAGGCATCCTTGGTGAATGGGCAGTCCCAGCTCTGCCTGGCGCCCCCGCGGGCTGGGGCAAGAGGATTTTCCTGCTGCGACCCACAGCAGAGGCTCACAGGCACCACAGTGGGGACGGGGGCAAACACCGCAGCCACAGGAAGGATCCAGGGACTCAGGCCAGGCTGCTTAGGAGTCCCCAACCTGCTCTTGCCCTGCCCTGCTCTGCCCCGCCCCCCTCCTGCTTTCTGCCTGGTTGCATCTGGCACACAGGCCCGGGGAGGGTGCCCAGCCCTCCTCTGGGGGGCTTTCTCCTTGGCTTCCCTTTTGCCTTTGTGCTCCAAGGCTGGCAGGAGGACCCTGCCTCCTCCACCCATCAGTCTCCCAGGCTGGGCTGCTGGGCACAGTCCCAACTGTGCAGGTTTGGCACAGGGCAGAGCGTCGTCCCTGAAGCAGCAGCACAGGGCCTTCCCAGGCCAGGTGGGGTCTATCCAAGACCCTGCACTTGTTCTTCTGTGTTGACCTTGGTAACTCGGCCCTGACCTTGGGAGTACCCCGAACACTCCATGAGCACCTCCGACCGCCCCAGGTAACAAGACCTGTCCCTGAACCCAGGTGCCCTGCAGGTGAGAGGGGAAACCCACTGAGTGGTGGCAGCCCCAACAGCCAGCCCCACCGAGGGCAGAGCAGGGGGCTCAGGACATCGAGGATGGGCTGGGGCTTCAGAATCATCCTGAGATGCAGGGATCTGACCTCCTTGGGATCAGATGAAGACCCCATGCCCTCCCCCTAGAGAACTTTGCACACAGTGTTCAGGGTGTCCCAGAGCTCCAAAGCCCCCCCAGACTGTCGGGGCACCCCAGATGCAGAGCCCCTGGCATGATGGGCCACCTGCTGGCAGGCGGAGGGTGCCCTCTGGGGTGCTCGCCTAGGCCGTGTGTATTCTCTGTCTTTCCTGTTCACTGCATTTGTGCTGCCCTGGCATCCGGGGTCTCACTGACCGGAGGAACTGCCTCACAGGGCTGGCCGATTCCTAGGGATAAACATTGATTCCCTCAGAGCATGTGCGTGGTACGTGTGCAAGCCATCCAGATCCCCAGCCGCCTCCTCTCTCCGACCCTCCCTTCGGGCCCTAATCACCCCCTGCCCTGATCAGCCTGGGCCAGGCTCTGACAATGTAGAGCAGCCCCAGCCCCCGGGACCTGCTAATCCTGCCTCGCCTGGGTGGACCACGAGAATGGCTCTTCCCACACCTCCCACTCACTCCTTCGGCCTCTGACCACCCAGGGTTCCCCGGCCCTGTGCAGCGTGCCACGCCTCCTCCTGGGAACGGTGGGCCATGAACTGTCTTCTCAAGGCCAGTGTTCTGCCCCGTCAGCCTCACCACACCTGAATAGCAGCAAGACACCGCACCAGGGCTGCCTGGCTCACGGGCACCCAGGACCACGCACTGGGGGATTCAAACAGCAAGTCTGTTCTCTCACAGTTCCGGAAGCCAGAAGGCCGCGGTCCAAGTGCACGGGGGGCCATGACCCCTACAGAGGCTCTAGGGGGGCCCTTCCTGCCTCCCCCAGCGTCTGTGGCCCCGAGCACCATGGCACATGGCGGCATCCCCGCCAGGCCCCTCCATCTCCCAAGAACCCCTTCCCTTCTCCCTGCGTCTCCTCTTCTGTCTCCAGTAAGGACCCTCGTGCTGGATTCAGGGTCCCCCTGGAAAACCCAGGCTGAGCCCATCCGGAGAGCCCTTCACCTGTAACTACCTCCGCACAGGTGCTTTCCCGGATCAATTCTCTTACCAGGTTCCCACAGTAGGATGTGAACACAGCTTTTGGACAGAGGCTGCCATTCAGTGAGAAGTGCCCGTCTCAGTGAGAAGGGGCTGGATGGCAGGAAGGAGACGGGGCTCTGGACACACGGTGGCAATGCCCACCCCCTGCTCAGCCCTGGAAGAGGCCTTGGCAGGACAAGGATGTTGCTAACTTTGGGGAACATCAGGCTGAGCCTCAGGCCTCGAAGCACCTGCCCGTCCATCACCCTCCCAGTTACTCCCTTACAGACTCGGAGCACCGGGAGCCATCTCTGGTCATTGGGGGAACAGAGCCTCCTGGACCCATAGCTGATCTCCCCCTGCTGAGAAGTGAACTGGCCATGAGGCCTCATGAATGTCCATACTCAAGTCTACCCTGAGAGAGTCCAGCACGCAGCTTGCAGAGGAAAACGGAGGGCGGGACTTGGGCTGGAGGTCACTGTCTGGAGGAGGCACAGGCCGCGCTGAGACTCTGCAGACAGGCCAGGCCTCCCTGGCCACCTCTGTGTCTCTTGAGGCCGAGAAAGCCTTTCCTCCTCCTCCCCATATGCTGCTGATGGGAGATGAGAGAGTCTGGGGGAGGGAGGCTTAGAAGGGAGGCCCCATTGACTTTTAGGCTCACAGGATGAAGGGGAGGTCGCCAGGTGGGGAAGGGCATTCCAGGTGGGGGAACAGCCTGTGCAACGGCCTGGAGGCAGAACCTGGTTTGTGCGTTCAAGGAGCCCAGCAGGCAGAACGGAGCTGGCTTTCCCACGCTGGGGGTCAGCGTGATGCTGGTCTCTAAGACAGCCACGGGTCCACTGTGGGAAGCACGTGTTCTGTGTCTGCATGGGCTGAGAGCTGAACAGATGCCAGTCGGATTCTCTTTTGAGGGCAGAAGGCATGAGGCAGGACTCGCAGTTTGGTGGCAGTGGGCATGTGGGCAAGGGAAACAGTTTCTGCCGGGTTCTGAGGGGAACACAGGAGCCCGGGGCAGAGGAGCGGGAGGGCTGGCAGAGGCAGGGGGAGCCGGGCGAGGGGCAGCCTGGCGTGACCACAGGGCGCTTCCAGCGCCCCGTCCTCCTTGGCCCCAGCCATAGGGGGTTTCTGTCCTTGTAAATGAAGAGGCTTGACTGAGCTGAGAACTCATAATTCTGCTCTTCTGTCCACAATGTGAACTTTTCTTGTTTTCACCTTTCTGAAATTTATCTTGGAACTTGTGGCACTGAAAGGACAGGGGTGTCCTCTGTTCCCCCCTCTCGTGGTGCAGTTTAGGTCTTCCTCAGGTGGCTCTGAGACCCCGGGTTCACTGGGGGTACTGGTGAGCCCCTCCCATGCGAAGGAAGGGAGGTGGCAGGGCCGGGCAGAGGTGCTGAGCTGTGACGCAGTCTCAACAGAGGCCTCAGCCAGCCCCGTGGACTCAGCCCTGCCCTCTGTAATCCCACGTGGACTGCTCCTAAAGTGTGGGCTACCCTGAAGGCACCCCTCTCTCTCAGGCTGAGGGCGGTTTCTGGAAAGGGCTGGAGGCTGAGTCTGAGGCTGAGCTGGGAAGTAGAAAGTGGCTTCAGTTCAGCAGGGGCGCTGGGGGTGCATCTCAGCGGCCCCCGGGGCTCCCCCAAGAGCTACTGTTAACTGTCTTCCAAACAAGGACTTTGTGGAACAAAGCAGGCATTGTGGTATCCATAACAACATTGATAATAGCCATTTATGGCCAGAAACTGAGCTAAGTGCCTTTATTGGCACTTAGCCTGATGCCATTCTCAGGACAGTCCCATCTGGAAGAGTGGCAGGTCAGGTGACACAGTCCCACCTGCGTCACCCTCATGCCTGGGGCCTGGCATTCTTACTGTGGAGGACTGGAAGCTCCAAGTGGCTTTACGGACTCTCTGGTGACAAGGGCTGCCCTGGCCCAAGTGGCTTTACGGACTCTCTGGTGGCAAGGGCTGCCCTGGCCCAAGTGGCTTTACGGACTCTGGTGACAAGGGCTGCCCTGGCCCAAGTGGCTTTACGGACTCTGGTGACAAGGGCTGCCCTGGCCCAAGTGGCTTTACGGACTCTCTGGTGGCAAGGGCTGCCCTGACCCAAGTGGCTTTACGGA